>NW_009953316.1:1307205-1325869 GCF_000747805.2 Chaetura pelagica
AATTTTCTTGTCTTCAGCATCCAAAGCTATATTCACTCAAGAGTAGCCAATTATCCATGGCTGGGCACATACCTGGTAAATATTTTAACTGAAGGGCAATAAGCTCTTTCCAGTCCCATCTTTCCTGCTCTGCTTTTCATCTTGTTCATGGTCACAGGCTGATGTTCCATTTATAAAGAAAAATAAAAAGAGAGAGGGTGATTAAAGTCTTTTGTTTTGGTCTAATGGAAAAGAACTTGCAAATATTTGCTACATGCCCCAAGATAACCAGATACAGTTTTCTAAATGAATTAATTAAATGAAAGTGAGTGTGGACAAAGAAGACCAGGTATCTTCCTTGAGAAGCTCCAGTTGTCAGTTGAACTGTTTGAATTTACATTTCCTAATCTGAGGGAAGAGCACAAAAGCATGATGGTGACTGAGGCCTGCAGACAGAAGACATCAGATAGCAAACACAGAGCAAACACCTGTAACTGTAATAGTTCTTCACCCACAGTCAGATTTAGGTGCAGGCTACAGGTGGTCCCCAGAAGATCTAATATCCACTAACCAACCTGGCTGTCTCCTCCTGACCTGTATATTTTCCCAGCCCAAATTCCACCCTTCTTCTCCATACATGGGAATTCCATACAAAGTGGTAAACAAAGAAAATAATATCAAATATTATACAGTTTTTCTATATCCAGTAATTACAAATCTAATGTTTATATCTGCCAAACTGCAATACACATTAGGAAGTGGTGCCATTAGGTTTAGATTAGAAATTAGGAGGAAATTCTTGGCTGTGAGGGTGGGGAGACCCTGGCCCAGGTTGCCCAGAGAAGCTGTGGCTGCCCCATCCCTGGCAGTGTTGAAGGGCAGGTTGGATGGGGCTTGGAGTAGCCTGGGCTGGTGGGAGGTGTCCCTGTCCATGCAGGAGGGCTGGAACTAAATAATCTTTAAGGTCTCTTCCAACTCATTCTATGTTTCTATGATCTCCTAACTCCAGAGTTGAGCCATAAAAATCTCACAGGCCAAATCCCTCCCGTTCCAGATCTCTTGCTTTGCTGTGTGATTTCATAATGACCCATCAAAGTCTTAATCTGAGTGTAATGAGGCACAAATGGGATAGAGAATTAACAGCAAATCCCTCACCCACAGTGGAACAAAGTGATTAAAGAAGTGTCTTTGGACCTTTGGCTGTGCCTTACAGAACAATACGAAGCTACATCAACCACCCCAAGAACCTACAAGAAATCAGAGCCATGGTCCTCCTGCCCCAGGTGATGGTTACAAAAGCAGCCTCCAAAGAGCTGAATTTGCACACATGGCTGTGCTCTTTTATTCCATGCTCTGGTATCAAAGCACAGTCCTGGAGGTCTGCAGCAGACTGGATTTGATGGTGTCCACTCAAGAGTGATGAGGGGTACTTTGAAGTGGAGGCCCAACTGGTGTGCTGTGGGGTGTGAGGGGTTTTCTGGGCCTGAAAACCCTCCCAAAAGGCACAGCAATTTGACCAGGGGACCTGGTTTTTCAAGGAAGGTGGACTTTCAAGCCACACAGGGTGACTGACCCAGATGAAAGGCATGAGAGAAAGCCATCCCCTGCCCCCTGCCACCCCTTCCCACCTTTGCTCTTCCTACTTTTTCCTGCTATTTTGCTTTGATGGGTGCCCAGGTAATCTCTGTGCACTTAAAAAAAAACATAAGTACCCAGGTAAGGAATAAATATCTTTGTCATTTCCTTGAGTAGAAAACTTTAGTGCTTGAGGTGCTCCCTCATTTGTGGGGAGTTGTGGGTTTTTTTGCATTTAAAGTAAAAAAGGCTTAATAATTAAACAAAGTGGAAAACAAAGGAAATCCACATTTCTCCTCCCTCAGCCTCTTACTCCACAGGAATCTAAAAGCCTCTAGTATATGGACTAAGTCTAGTATATGGACTATGTATCATGTCAGGTCCCCACAAAGCCAAAGGCAACAAAAGCAAGTCCTGGTGTGGGTGGAGGCAGAGCACTGATTACCCTGATGTTACTCCAGATGTTCTACATGATTTTAAAGTTCACTTTCTCCTTTCCTACTCTTGGCCATCAGAATATATTTTAAAAGTATTAAATCTCATTTTATATTCATTTATGGCCATGAGCTCAGTGCCCAGTGCCACATTCAGGCACCATGTGCTGAGCTTGCCCACCCAGCTATTCCTTCACAGGGCAATTTCAAGCCAGGCTAAGCCAATCCATGTCCTGGCTTAGCTTGACCCTGGATCTGAATTTCAAAATTAATCACTTTTTATCTTTGCAAGTCAACTGCCTGCAGTCCAAGAGGGATCTGCAAGTTTTACATTTCAGGAAGGAAAAGCACATCCCTCCCCATGGGACCTGTCACATTTGGCCTGGAAAATTTGCTTTTCTCCAGGGAATCAAGTATTCATCTGTACTCAGTTCATGAGATAGAAATAGGTCAGATCTTGTTTCCCCCCCTGGGTTCTGGGTTATTCTTTTTTTTCTTGTGCTGGAAAACCCCTCCATCCTACCCTAGGAGCCAGGAGTTCCCTGCATGTCTTGCAGGACAAGCATCCTCCTACAGACTGGCCTGTGGCTGCCAGCTGACCTGGACTGCTTGTCCCCAAAATGTTACCACTTGGCACAGAGATGGTGAAATTTGCTCTGCTGGCTGCAGCCCATCCAGCAAACCCCAATATCTCAGGGGGAGCACTCACAGCCAGGGCAGCTCAGCACCCACACACTTGCTGGAGCAGAGTCAGCAGGATGCTGATCCATCCCCAACCCCTCCAATGTTGGCAAACAAAGGCTTGACTGTTGCTAAGCTACCCAGGCTGATGGTGCAGTGGTGAGTGCTGGGCTGTGCAAGCTCAGGTCCCTAATCCATGGAGGGGGGAGGAGGCAAGGGGGTGGCTCTGCCAGTTGACAAGCCCTGGGACACTCTGCTCACAGCAAGGTCGAGGCTGCTGCATCACGTTGCTGGGGCTTCAAAACCAGTGTCACCCTGGGGATGGGCAGCATGAGAAAGCAGGCAAGGATGCTCAGAGATGTGTCTTTTAATATGATGAGGGCTTTAGAGAGCTTAGCCCCTTGCTGTAAAACCAAAATCAAATGCTGTTATGTAACTCCAAACCCCTCTAAAGCTTCAGACACATCCCTTGAAATTAAAAAAGAGGAAAGATTTTAAGCTGGGAAAACCCCTCAGCCATCAAAGCATTTCACCTTCAAGAAAACAAACAAACAAAAAAAATCCCTCATGAACAGCAGAATTTCAAGCAGAGCAACTAAAAATGACACCCTGAAGAGAGGCAGGGTGCAACACAGCTGAGCTGGACCTATTCAGCTCCCCAGGGGTCATGGTCCACCAACCAGTGGAGCAGATCCCAGGTGCTTCACCTGAAAGTTTCTTGCAGAGGGGGCTGGTTTGTGACTTTTTCTTTTCCCACCCCTGCTACTCAGTGAGCAAAGCTTAATCAGTACTTGTCATAAATCCTCCAAGGCAGTAGGAGGGAAAGAGGCAGCTCAGAATTCTCAGGACAATGGAAGGACCAGTTCTCCCTCCAGTAACTCAGCTCGGAGAGCCTTGGACTTCAGCTCATCAAACTGACCTGTGCTTGAGCTCCAGCAGGTTATGGCCTTGCCAGTGCAGACACGTGTGTGTCCCCAGCTCACATCACCCACCCTGCAGACACCTTCCAAGCATGAGCAGAGCAGGAACCAAGGCAAAGAGCTCCAAGATGTTGCCAGCTTCAGCCTGAGGAGATCCTGCACCACCCCAGTGCCCCATGGAATTTGTTTTCCTGGAAATTGGTGGTGTTAATGTTAGATAAAGCCACACCAGCTCCAGGTAGGTGCTTTCAAGACCAGGGCTTGGACTGGCTTTTGACCAAGGAAGAGGTGTTTTATTAGCCTGATCCAGGAAGGTTTCTTAGTGCCTCCAAGCAGAGGATTTTTGAAGTATTCCTTGTTGGAAATCCTTTCCATGTTCCAGGCTTTCACAGTGAGTGTTTTCTGTCTCCAGAGCAACTTGCTCCACCAGCACAGATCACACAGAGCCTCCATTCATCACCACCAGGGAAGGAGAAGCAGCTTCCCTGGAAAACTGGACTCCTGATTCTTTTGTCACAGCCACCTACACTGGGAACAATTAGTGGCTCTGGACACACCACTCTCAGCTGAATCCAGAGGGAGCAGCACCAACAAGAGGTCTCCAGGTGTTTGTAGAGAGATGAGGGATGACATTTGAATAGCACTTACTGTGTTTGATGAGGGCTGGCACTGCATGTGGCAGAGGTATCCAAGCACATGCACAGACTCACTCTGGGATGATTTCAAGCTTTGCTTCTCAATACAATTTCTCAACACAGCATCACTGGCCTGGGGTGGGGTCAAGTCTTCTGCTCCTGCCAGTCTGTGCTGGGAGCAGGTCACAGGTGCTACAAGGACTACCCAGGAGACATTGTCCTATGACCTGTTCCTCTTCTTGTATTACTGATACAGCAGCTGCTGAGGCCTGTTCAGAAACGTGTCAGGGCTGACCAGGAAGTCTGGTTTGTGTCCAATGGATGCAGAAGGCAACAGTGTCCTAAACCAAGTGAGCTATAGATGTCCTAAATTTGCCTTAGGGTCTGAAGATGTTGTGGAATGCACAATGGATGCCATGCACCTTCAACCATGGAAGGAAGAATCAAGAACAATTTCAGCTTCTGCAGCAATAGGGTTTTGTTTTGCTTTTTTTTTAGGTTGAAATGCCCACCTAACCCAGGAAGTTGCTAGGACAGGAAAAATATCAGCATCCACTGAGCATCAAGTGCTCCAGATTCTCCCTGTTCTGGTTCCTGGTGGAGAGAGAAAAAACAACCAAATCAAAAAAACAGTCTCCTGGCTGAAAACTGCTGCAATTATCACAGACCAGGTGCCAGCAAGGAAGCTGAGGATGGGCCTGTTTGCCCAAATTCCCACCCCAGTAACTGGTACTTCCAGGATGTTATTAGAGGTACCTTGAGTACCAACACCAATGCTCATCCTGCTTCTGTTCCACGTGTGATGGAGACAGGGACAAACAGAGATCACAAGATGCAGCAACACAGCAGAACTTAGGAGGGAAGAGAGAAATCTCTCCACGTTCAGGATGCAAAGGACTTGTCCAAACAGAGATGCATGGAGCCCTCCACACACCCAGGGGGGCTCATCCACCACCCTCCAGGAGACACAAACACTCCTGAAGCCCCAGATGATGGGCCTTGCTCAGCAGCCAGCACAGTGAGCAGAGAGCTTGTTTTATCATCCTTCTTTTTGCTCCTGTTTTGTCAGCCTGTGGTGAAGTGTTCCCAGCAGAGATTCAGACCCAGCCCTGTCTGGCAGAAGCCCGGCCACAAGCCCAGGGAGGAGCAGCCAAGTTGAAATGAAGACAAAGCACTTGGAGGGTTTGCTGGACGACAGGCTGAGCTGCCTCCAGTCTGAGCCACTTCCACCACACCCAAATGGAGACACAAATCAATGCAGACTGTTTGAACACCAGAAAGAGAGAAAAAAAATAAATCAGCACATCTATCACACTCAGACACAGGTCCCTTGGAGTCCAAACCCTGGCAGAGCTTTTTATCAATGGCAGCAGCTGGATTTATGCAAACTGGGGTGTCCATGTAACAGGGCACAAGGTTTTTCTCCCTTCCCTAAGAGGCAAAAGCTTCCCAGGTGCCTTCAGGACACACAGGTCCCCCAAATGCACCTTAAAGGAAAGGATTTAGCCCCACTTTAAAGGAAGGGACACTGAGGGAACAAATACTACCCCATGGCTGAGCTTTGAGGAGAAGAAAATCCAGGTTAGACTTCTGAAGCAGCTCAGAGTTTGATAGAAAAGAAATAAAAATGAAACAACACTACAGAAAAGGTAAAATAGCACAAGGTTACACCAACATCTGCCTGACAGGAGCCCTGCGCTTGGCTGCTATGTGGGGTCTTGTCCCAGTGTGTTCCCTGGGAAAGCTGGTCCAACTGGAGAAAGAAATGGGACATTTCTGGGGCCATGACCACTCAGGCACTCCCAGCTTCCAAGTATTCCCTTCTAGATGGGGATGGAAAGTGGGTACCAAGCCTGCCCCACAGACAACAGTATATCCTTCTTTTTTTCCCAGCTCTGATGGGGTACAAAAGAGTCTCTCAGGGACCTTCTGACCATCTGTCTGTGTCAGCACTTCATTAAGGAGATGGGCTGCACTGAAGTGCATGTGTGACTTATTAATGCATCAGACTAAGGTTTATTAAGCTCTGTTTAACATTGATCCTTCTCCAAGTCATTCTGTTCAGTGATTAGCATTGTTCAAGGGCTGGGTTTTTGAGCATACAAATGAAGCACCAGCAGGATTCAACAGAGGTTGGTTGTTCAGTTTTACCTGATACTGGGCACTTCTGCAGTACTGAGGGAGGTGGTTGTCTTCTCCCCAGCCTAGCTGTCTGAAACACCAGGGTGTGTTACACCAAGGTTCATCCAGGCTTAGACATCCTCTCTTTGCTGCAGATTCACAAATAACCCATCCTAAGAAACAACTGGTGCCCCAGACTCTTCAGCTTATGAAGACCCCACCTACCAGACACATCTAAACATTTTGAAGAGCCTAAGTACAAGGAATAAATTCATAAAAAGTAGATTTAAGGAGGAGGTTCTTAACCCTGGAAAACATCTCCCTACTCACTGATGTGTGAGTCCTCTGGTGAGACCTCCCCACCTTGCAGAAGGTATTTGACCTCTGGAAGAACACTTCATAGAGCCATAGATTCCCCAGGGGTTGGAAGGGACCTCTGAAGATCATCTAGTCCAACCCCCCTGCCAGAGCAGGATCACCCAGAGCACATCACACAGGAACTTGTCCAGGTGGGTGTTGAATGTCTCCAGAGAAGGAGGCTCTACAGTTTCAGGCTGTCTGCAGAGCCTGGTGGGTAATTTTAAACTGCTCATATCTCGCCATGGATTGAAACTGTCTTTGCCCATAATAATGCAGAAGTGCATGTTTGGATCTGGGGGATGCTGGAAAGAAATGCACCTGGGCCAGCCTCCACCTCCCAGTCAAGCTGGTCTGAATCTTGGCCAGAAACACTAAAGCAGAGATCCACTAAACCTGGTGAGAAACAGACTCCTGAGAATCCTTGGGTTTCACCAGGGTCATATGAGAAGATCAGGAGGAGCTCAGAGCTAAACTCAGATTTAAAACCACAAACTCATTTATACAATCATAGAGTCACAGAATTATTTGGGTTGGAAGGGACCTCAAAGACCACTTAGTTCCAACCCCCCTGCATGGGCAGGGACACCTCCCACCAGCCCAGGTTGCTCCAAACCCCATCTGTGAACAGGAACAGGAGGATGGGCTCTCTCACACACATCTGTCTATCCAGGGTGTTCTCAGACTCATGGATTAATAGCTGGCACTTCTACTACTGGGTAGAGGTTCAAAGTGCTGTGCAAACAGTAACTAATAAACCCCCTTGCCAGGCTGTGAGGAAGGGAGGAATTAGCATCTCCACTGTGCACACTGGTAAGGGAGGCTGGGAGTGTTCAGAGCACTGGGGGGCAGGAGGAGAGAAGCTGGTTTGGGATCAAGTCGACAAGTTGTGAGTCTCTTCCTGATGATGCCTGTTCTTGACCATGGAGCAGCTGCATCCATTTCCCCTCCCCTGCAAGCAGAAGGGATGAATCTTTGCCCCCTTTTCTTAAGAGGGCAAAGGCAGAAACAGCATCTCCATCAGGGACTGCAGCCCTTCTTCTGGAGTTCTCCAAGACCCAAAAGACTTATGTCCTTGTGGGAAGTCAACTATTTACACTGAGACCCATTCAAGCACTTCCCCTTTGTGTCTGATTTGTGGCAAGACTTGGGGTGTCAGTGCTGCATTTTGAAACTAATGCTGCTGTGAAAACAGAAGGTTTGGAAGATGGGCTCCTCAAGGACATGGGTAGGACTGTAAACTCTTGGCCACAGGGAGCAAGTTTTGTGCCAGACCATGTGGTACTAACCACAAAGGCATGACCAGAGATGCTTAAACGATCACAAATAATTCCCTCTTAATGGGCAAAATTAGAGTTTGTGCAGTGGCCAAACATCTGTCAGGAAAGGGTGAGGAGAAGTTCATCCTGTCCCTTGATGGGAAAGGACGTGGCATCCCCTCTACACCTGTCTGAAAGCACACAGGCTCTTCATTCAAAAAAAAGTCCAAAGCCTTTTCTCTGGCAGCTCCTGAAACCTCTCCCTTGACAGCCTCTCAGGCTTCTTCTTCAGCAGAAAATGCCCCCAGGCCCCAGACACTACAAACTGATGCCCAACAGCTCCAGGTGCAAAGAAAAGACTATTTTGTTATTTTACCAAACTGTCAGGAATTGCAGACAGAGTTGAAATATGTGAATTGGTGCTTTGATTCCATGTCATTCCCATACAAATACGCACCCAAAGCAGCATCTCTTCCCATCGTGCCTCATCTGCTGATACTCCCTTTCCACCAACATGGGGCCAATTAGGAAGCAGAGGGAAACCACTGCACAGGTTCTGCTACCTCAAAACACTCCCAGAACATTCCATGCTGCCCACCCCATCCAGAAATCTGAGTCCTGATTCCCTGGTCACTGTTACTCCAGCCTTCCCTTGCTCCACACCTTCATTATGAAGGCTCCAGGGAGACCTCATAGCAGATTCTCAGTACCTGAAGGTGCTCCAGGAAAGCTGGGGAGAGACTTTTGACAAGGCCTTGTAGGAAGAGAAAAAGGGGGGGGGGAATGGATTAAGACTGGAAGAGGGGCAGATTTAGGTGAGATGTTAGGAGAAATTCTATAGTGTGAGGGTGGGGAGATCCTGGCCCAGGTTGCCCAGAGAAGCTGTGGCTGCCCCATCCCTGGCAGTGTTGAAGGGCAGGTTGGATGGGGCTTGGAGCAGCCTGGAATGGTGGGAGGTGTCCCTGCCCATGCAGGAGGGCTGGAACTAAATAATCTTTAAGGTCCTTTCCAACCCAAACGATTCTATGATTCTAGGAGACCCAAACACCACATTTTATATGCATCTTAAATTCTCAAATCTCTTTCACCCTTCCAGAATACTCAGGAACTGACTAGAATAAATGTTTGCCTTTTTACCAAGAGCACACACAAGGATTGACCACTGGGGAGAGCCCAGCAGCTGTGAACAGACGTGCCCTCAGGTCATTCCAAGCCCTGTTGTCATTCACCAGGGTGACCCGTGGCCCTGACAGGAACAACCATCCAGAGCCACATCTATTATAGTCAACTAGACAAGGTCAGGGCAGAGGATCAAACTCCAGCACACAATTACACAGACTTTGAAGCTCCTGGCAGGCTCTCTGTCACAGCCCCAGGCCACAACGAGCAGCCTCCAAGACACTGGCCAGACCTTGGAGGTCTACATGGGCCAAAGGACCCTTCCCAGAACACAGACTGGGTTTGGTCACCCCATTTTGAAGAAGCAAATTGAAGCCTGGGGACACAGCTGTGCTTGGCAGGGCCAGTCTGTGACCTCTGTCCCATGTTACTTATGACCATGACACAGACAAACAGCCCTGAAACCCCTCCTTTGAAAAATGCCACCTCCCTACAGAGGTCTCCTCACAGCAGGGCATCCCTGGTGCTGGAAGCCTTCCAGCTGCACTTGTAACAGAGAGGGGAGAGAGAGGGTTGAAGGAGGAATTCTGCCTTCTGCATGGACAGCAGGCACTCAGGCTGAGCACCCTGAGCTCCAGCAGCTGAGAAGAGCTTGGCTCCTTGAGTCCTACTGCTCTGACCAGAGATCAGCTCCTGGGTGAGGACAAAGCCTTGCTCACCCTCATGACACTTTTGGAATAGCTGCAACAAATCCTCCTCTCTTGTCCCCCACCCCACACCAAATTAACACCCTGCCATCTTCAGCACCTGATGTGTTTTTACTTACCTCTTGCAGTGTCTTTGCAGCATTGGGAAGAAAGAGGAGGTCTCTTCATGGACTGGAGTGACAGCATTGCCACCATGATGGCTCAAGTGGGATGTGGACACCCAGCAGCTGGAGAAAGGGAAAAGATCAGTGGCAAGAGGTCAGTGTGACAAGTCTGTATGTGGCCACCATCCCCCATGGCACCAAACATGTTTCCAAATGGACTGGGTGACCCAGTACACAGCATCCTACCTACCTCTGGTGGACCTTGTTGCATCTTTGTCATCTGCTGAACTCAGAAAGCCCCTGGGACCTGTGTTTCCTCTCAGGACATGCACTGCACACCAAGGCACGAGGAGGAGCAATGGGGAGAGGAGGGATGAAGAGAAAGCAAGAGGTCCCATGGACATGCCATAGCTATGGGGTGGAGAAGACAGGGAGCCAAGAGATTGTATGACTAAGCAGGCATGAGAGTGCCCAGGGGGGTTGAAGGTGGCACTTGGAAAGGAAGGCAAGAAGCAGGCACAGAGAGGGTTTTGGTGCAATGCTTTCTGGGCAAGCAGGGGGACATGGGACACAGGTTGAGGGAGTTGGGGTTGTTCAGCCTGAAGAAGAGAAGACTCCAGGGGGGAACTTATAGTGACCTTCCAATACCTGAAAGGGCCCTGTAAGGAGGCTGGGGAAGAGCTGTTCACTGGGGAATGCAATAACAGGACAAAGGGTGATGTTTTCAAGCTAGGGGAGGGTTGTTTTAGGTTGGACATTAGGAGAAAGTTCTTTAACAGGAGAGTGGTGGATCAGTGGAACAGGTTGCCTAGAGAGGCAGCCATTCCTGGAGACATTCAAGGTCAGGCTTGATGGGGCTCTGAGCAACCTGGTCTAGTTGGAGATGTCCCTGCTTATTTTAGAGGAGCTGGACTAGATGACCTTTAGAGGTTCCTTCCAAGCCAAGACATTCTATGATTCTATGACATCTCTGCCTGGCAGCCTGCACAGCAGGCTGGATGGGAAGATGTGATGATGGGGGGACATCTGTGGGGAGGCTGAGGGTAATATCCTGGCTTTTGTATCTCCTCCTGCCATTGAAGCTGGCCAGGCTCAGGGAAAAGAGTGGGCTGAGAGATTTTCAATGTGCTACCTGTTGCCATGGAAACCCCTTCCTTGGCATCCCAGCTCTGCTCATTATGGGGTGGCCATAGAACCCCAGGAGAGGACCAGCCTCTGGAAAGGGCATGGGGCAGAAGCAGCAGAGAAGGAACAGCCATGGCCCTCAGGGGGCTGCAAATGGGACAGGCTCAAGCTGTGCACACCTCAGCCATGGGGAATTGTGGCTCTATCCCTGCATTAGCCCTGGCATTAAGTGGGAAGGCTGGGAAACCTCTGAAGAACCTTACAAGGGGCACCCTGGGGGACAGGAGGTGGAAAGGGTGTCAGCCAGGGATGCTGCCCATCATTAAAAGGTCAGAAAAAAATAATCCCTATGGTTGTTAACTCTGGAATTACCCATGATGGGGTATCTGCTCCTGGAGACAGGCAAACAGGAGTCCTGATGGCTCAGGTCAGCAGAGCAGGGGTGAAGGCAAGGCCAGCAGTACAGCTAAAATATCCAGATAAAAATTCCTGCTTAGCATTGCATCATGAATACCCATGTCTGCTGCCCCCATGCATCTGTCCATCATGGTGCCCTTCTGAGGGCAGCTGGTCTCACCTGCCCACCCCACACTTGAGTCAACACTGGCCTGGGCCCAGAGAAACCCCAAAACTCAAGGGTCGTTCAGAGGGACCAGCACAAATCCCCTTCTTCTGGCTCCCAGGAAGCTGGTGAAAGGATGGACACACAGGCAGGATTTCAAGTTCAGTCTCCTCTGCTCCTCCTCAACTGGCTAAAGTCCTTGCAGGATTGGATCTTGGAGCAACACCCTTGTCTCTTGGAGGTCCTGAAGAGCAGCTTCATGGTGGCAAAAGCCACATGAACCACGTGTTGTACTTCTAGATTGGTCCTCAGTCCTCAAGGAAACCCAAGCACACATGGGACTAAGACACATTTTGTAGGTGTTTGTCTTTTCAACAGTTTTCAGGTTCTGTGTTTGTTTTGTTCTGCACATTATTTATTGTGGGCTTGTTGCTGTGTTTTACCAAACTGCAAGAAATACATAAACAGCAAATGATCAAAGCAATACATCTTATATCTAAAAGCAGGCAAGCCAGATGGAGTTAATTAATGAAGATGTTTAGCAAGACTAGAGTTTAGCTCCTATGCAAACAGGTTGTCCCAGAAGCATCAATCTAATCCAATAAACAGTTTGTGGGGGTGTAAGAAAATGTTGCTTTGTTCCTTCCTTTCCATTACAAAGAGCTCAGCAAAACTTTTGTTGTTGCTATTTTATCGCGGTGAGAGGTTTTGAATTAATTTTGAGTTACCTAAAGGTAACCCTCTGCCTGCACTGGAAGCATCCTCCTCCCTGCCCTGCAGGTCTTGAGCCTGTTGTAAAAAAATGGTTCCTGATCCAGTGGCAAAAAGGGGTTGATTATCTAAAAGCAAAGAAAATGCTCAGGGGCTGCCAACAAGGGAACTAATTATGGCCAATAGGAAGGAGGTTACATCATGGCACACAAGTCTGCATTCCAGCCAGGAATCCTGATCTCTGTCAGATGATCATTCAGGATGTTATGTCAGAATTATTCTTATTCTACAAGATCTTACCAGCCATAAACTGTGCTACTGCCCCCAGTGACAACCTGTTTGATCACTCTGTGCTGTGATCCACTCCGTGCCTCACATTTCCAGCTTTATGCCACAGATCAGTGATCAGTTCTCTGGCAGATATCACTGCAGAGTCTGGGGTGCCAGCAGCTGCTTGGCTGGCAAGAAAAGAGGAGCTGGTGGCCTTCCCCAGGACAGCATGGATGTGTGCAGACCCATACCTGGGCATATGCAATTCCCAGGAGCCACAGGGGTGGGATCCCATCACTGTCAGCATCTACCAGCAGAGAGAAGAATGAGGTGCCAAACTGGCTGGAGAGGAAGAAGCAAAGCAGAGCAGTGGGATGTTTACACACACATTTCACTCAGTCATCTGCAGAATGGGACATTGGGAGCAAAACAGTGATTCAAGTCTTATTCATGGAATCACAGAATAGTTTTGGTTGGAAAAGGCCTTTAATGAAGTCCAACTGTTACCCCAGCCCTGCCAAGACCACCACTAACCCATGTCCCTCAGCACCACATCTACATGGCTCTGAAACCCCTCCAGGTCTCCACGCCTGCCCTGGGCAGCCTGTGCCAGGGTCTGACAACCCTTTCAGGGTAGAAATTGTTCCTAACATCCAACCTAAACCTCCCCTGCTGCAACTTGATGCCAGTTTCTCTTGTTCTATCAACGTGTTACATGGGAGAAGAGACCAACACCCACCTCACTCCAACCTTCTTTCAGGTAGCTGTAGAGGGCTGCATGTGTGTTCCAGTGCAGAGCAGCCACCCTGCCTCCAGAAACAAAGCAGCTGTCCCCAACTCTCAGGTGACATGAAGCTCAGACCCAGAAATGGCATGAGATTTGCCTGGGTTATCTTCACACTTCCCATGATTAGGAAAGGTCAAGACTGTTTTAAAACCCACTCATATCCCACCTGTGCTGCAGAGCAGACATCTCCCCAGCTTCCTCAAGCTGCAGCCAAGCTTTCAGACCAAGTGGATCAATAAGAGCTTTCTAAAAGTCATCAGCAAGAAATGAAAGGCTTGGCATTGCACACCCACTTAGGTAGCTGTAATTACAGCAAATGAACGTGAAACTGAAGTCAGTCCCAAACGAAGGAAGTCGCTGAGATGCTGGAGTCTGAAATGGCCTTTATGATGTAAATTTATATTAAGTACCAGCAATCTTTTGTGTTTCCTTCTTTAGCATTTTACTTTCACTTGGCTTCTTTCCGAGTCTATTTTCAGAGGAGATTTCCTAGATGTGGGGACAAAGCTGCTGTCAGTCACGTTGCTATTTATGCTTGCTGAGGGTGCTGATGGTCACCTGAAACCTCAGACAAGGTCTATTTGACAAGGGTGAGTGTGTTCAGGGTGGGGGTTGGAATTCTCTTCGCTCCGACTTCCCAGCCTGGGGGCTGTGGTCCCTGTTGGGAGCTTGTGGCACGACCCAGATGGGGTCTGATGGGCTTTTTGCTTCCTCAACAGCCTTATTTTATGGCCTTGACAAAGCAATACACCCACTGGAAAGATGACATAGGGACAGAGCAAGCACAGGGACCCCAGGCTCAGGTTCCCAGCTTTGCTCCATCCCCATTTGCTGCAATGCCCAGGATGAGCCTTCCTGCCCCACAGCTCCAGCAGCTCCCTGCCAAGGCCAGCTGGAGGAAACCACTGAAGACAGTGAAAGAGAGATCTCAAGATCTCAAACAGGCCTAAACATGACGCAGGATTAGCCAGACATCACATCCAGACCTTAATTTTTCCTGGACCAAGGTGCCCACAGAAGCAGTCAAGGGGTAACCCCTGACTCAGCATGGAGAGGGCAGACACTTGATTTTCCAGCCCGTGACCACGAGCTGGGCACAAAACCACAAAGTTTTCCAGCAGCAAAAAGCTCTCTGCAAAGTCCTTGATCTTTGCCAAACTTCTCACAGGGACAAACTTTTTAGCAGGGCCTGTAGTGCTAGGACAAGGGGAATGGTTTTAAGCTGAAAGAGGGGAGATTTAGACTAGGTATTAGAAAGACATTTTTATGCTGAGGGTGGTGAGACACTGGCCCAGGTTGCCCACAGAGGTGGTAGAAACCCTGTCCCTGGAAACATTCAAGGCCAGGTTGGATGGGGCTCTGAGCAAACTGCTCTAGTTGAAGATGTCCCTTCTCACTGCAAGGGGGTTGGACTAGATGACCTTTAAAGGCTTCTCCCAACCCAAACCACTCTGTGATTCTATGATCCTCCACCACCAGTCTCTGCTTTGTCCCTTTAGCAAAGCCCAGGTGCACAGAAGGGCCAAGACCAGCCCCACTGGGCAATGCAAGACCTGCAGATCTGTTACCAAATACGTGACATCAGAAGAAGAAAGAGCTTTGCTTGAATGCTATTACCAGGAGGGAAACCACCATGCATGTCCATGACTGGGATGTCTGGCTTGTGCTCTGGATTCTGGTGCTGCTGCTGTGGAAATAAAACAAAGATGCTCATTCATTGCATCTGGAGATGGTCCCACCTCCACTCATCAATTTCAGTGGCTCAGAGGTACCCAAAGTATTGCTGAGGATCTGGGCCTGGCTGTGTCAGGGTCTCTGTTCCTTCATGAGGAGATGACTATGCCACCTTGGGCTTTAGGGTCCAGGAGCCTTAGCTCCAGCATGGAAAACTATCTGCACTTTAATAACAACAGCAGGAGCAACCAAGAGAAAAAAGGCTGATCGAGTGGTTTGAAGCTGGATGGACAGATGCTTAATACAAGGGGGAGGGAGGGTGGGAGGTGATTCTTTCCAGTCACCATTCAAAACCTGCCTGTGGCCACTTGACACAAGGAAACTGCATCCAGACATCAACATGTCACTTCCCTTGCTCATCATGGGGGGAATCAGGGCTTTTCTGACTGCAAAATCCTCAGGCCAAGTACAAAGGGCATTTCAGTCTCCCCAGGGACAAGCTTGGGGACACTGCCACCTCTGTCTTGCTCTCCCAGGAGTGAACAGCAAAATGCAGCCAGTGTGTGTCTGAAGGACCAGACTGACCTCCATCAGCAGAGCCCTTCCTGGTCTGACTCCTGGTCCTCCTGCCCCAGGAGCACTCAGCAGGGCTTTCCACACCAAAAACCTCATGGTGACATTTCAGAGTCTTGGACACTGGAAAATGGTGCAAACGGCCATCACCTCCCAGCTGCTTCACCATCAAAGGGTTTGGGAAAGGATCTCCAAAGGACTTTTGGTTCATCTTGATCATTTTCCTTGATGCAAAGCAAAGGAAATCCAGGGGTGTTGATACCCCAAGTGTTGTGAGAGCAGTGAGCACTGCCTGCCTGACTCCCAGAGGACACCAGGATGGGGAAAAGTCCCCAGAGTGAGACAGGAGCTCAACCACCTCCTTGCTTTAGGTTGTGACTGAGTCTCTTCTGCCACAGAAATCATGTCCTTCACCCCTTCCCCAATCCTCACCAGTGCATGACCTGCTGGACAGGACCCATAGAACACGAGGGGACAAACCCACCATGGAGCATCATGGATAAACCTGCCTAAAAGTTGAAGGCAGCCTCCAGATCTTCACTGCAGTGCAAACAGGAGAGGAAACTCCCTTGGAGAGAAGTTCACAAGGCTCTTAGATCTCCAATATTGCCAAGATGAGTCCCCATCTTGGATAGGAAATCAGACTAGAAGGATTACAGGTCTCCTATGGTCTGATTGGTACAGGAACAAGGGGAAAGGCTTTGTGGGTAGAACCACCTCCCCCTCCCCCCAGTGAAGGGGGAGCCACAGGGGCTGCCTGTACCCATGCCAGCTCCTACCTGCAGGGTGCTGCAGAGCCCTCAGCCCTGGGCATGGAATCAGGGAATCATGGAATCACAGAATGTGTGAGGTCAGAAAGGACCTTTACAGGTCCTTCCTGCACACTCCTTACACACAGCAGAAGGGTTGCAAGGTGGGAAAACATCATGGTTTGCAGTGTTTTTTTTAAGTTATGGAGTAAAAAAGAAAAGTCAAGTTTAGGGATAAAATTCCAGGATGTGACCTCCTCCTCCTGCCCACTTCCTGGCACCATTCTCTGCAGCTGCAAAATGTCTTCCAAAGTGTCAGAAAACAAACTAAAGGGTCCTGGGCAATCTGGACACGAGGCTGGGAGAGCCCTTGCACAGGGCAGCTGAGATGAGCAGAGTTTGTAATTATGTACTTGGCTAATGAGCCTGGATCTCCCAAGTGTGTCAGAGCTGCCCCTCAGCAGTGGCCCCAAGGGCAAAGGACAAAGAGGGTATTTTCCCAGAAGGATGGGAATGAAGAACCCTTCCCCTTCAAAACCTGCTCCTCTGATGCTTCCTATGGCAACTCTGAGGCCGTTTCGGTCCTTGTTGCAGGATCACAAGAACCCTGTAGGGATGGGGGGGCATTTTAGCAGGCCAGGGGGAAACAGAGGAGTAGGATTGCAGGTCCCCACCTCACCACACTCCTGCTGCTTTTCCTAGGACAGGAACATGAGAAAGAAATTTGATTTTGTTCTTTTTCCCTCCACCGAGTCCCTCGGTGAAGAGAAGGGCATGAAATGAAAGCAGGTTAGAGAGAATTTCACTGGCAATATTTCATGCTGCCCCAAAGTCCATTTGCTCCTCTTGAGTATTCCCAGCCTGAATATTGAGCAACCTGAGCTTCAACACCCACATGGAGGTGATGGATTGCTGCTGAATGCAGGCTGAAGGTTTAAGCCAACAATTACTTTTCTCTGAAGACTTTTTTTCCCCCCCACTAGAAACTGGGGAACAAAACACCTTAGAATTGTTCTTATGAGCAATGCTGTCTCCTGCAGGGTAACTGGAAATTTTTAAGGGATGCTGGGTTATGAATGGTTCTCATTACTGGGGGAAAAATGCCCAGTGCCATGTTGGTATTTTTTTTCCACATGAGCATGTGCAGGGATTAATCACCACTTTTATGAAGGACCAGAGCTGAAATGATTCACTTCTGAGCAAGAAACTTGATTTTAAAATGAAGGAGCCCACTTGGAGCCTGCCTGGAAGTCCAGAGCCTTCTGCTTCCCCCTCCTCTCCTGTGGAGAGGAGGAAATGAGCCTCCCCAGAGATAGCCCAGATGGACCTTGGCAAAATGGATGTTTGTAATCCCATAAATCAAGTGGGGAGTAGCTTCTGTCTGGGGGAAGGGAACCAGAGACCAGAGTGAGAGTCAAGGGGTGAGACTCAGGAGAAGAGGGGCTGAAGATGCCTCCAAGGACAGAACATCAGTTTGGTGTTTCTGCTGTTTAAGTTGTTGGATGTCAAACCTTGCCATGTTGCACATCATCTTAAAAAAATAAGGGGGAAAAAAAAAGGCAACACCCCAAGCCAACCACATTAAACATATTTAATAAGAAAAGCTTGGCTTGACTTGATGGATATGAACTTACCAGGGCAGCTTCTGGGGGATCCCCTTACCTGCCCCCAGCACCTTGAGTAGGTGAATTGCATTACTACAGGCTGAGGTCCAAGGAAACAGAGGGACATCAGGGACAGACATTTTCATATTCTGCTATTTTTAAATGAAGTTGGGGAAAGGGGTTACTTGGGCACTGCTGCCTCACACCTGCTGAGTGCAGAGGCAGAGCTGCTGACCCCCTTCAGCTTTCCAACAAGCCATAGGTGTCCCAGGGAACTGACAGTGATCATAAACCTTGTGCCTCCAGGACAGATCAAACACAATTCCTTAGTTCAGCTTATGCAGAGAAAAACTCAAAAAAAGAAAGGAGAGACACACACACACACACAAAGCCCATTCTTGGTGGCTCGATTGAAAACTGCATGTCCACACATTCTCTCCTCCAATGCCTACAGGGTAGTTTTCAGCCTAGCACAGTTATTTCCATCAGGCTGGAGAAATAGAATCACAGACTCGCAGAATCACCAAGGCTGGAAAAAGACCTTTCAGATCATCAGGTCCAGCCTATGACCTGGCACCACCACATCAGCCAGACCAGGGCACCAAGTGCCACATCCAGCCTGTCCCTGAACATCTCCAGGGATGGTGCCTCCACCACTTCCCTGGGCAGCCCATCCCAAGGTCTGAGCACCCTTTCCATGAGGAAGTGCTTCCTGATA
>NW_009953316.1:1326128-1352059 GCF_000747805.2 Chaetura pelagica
GTTGTCTCCCCTGGACCTGCTCCAGCACCTCCAGCTCCTTCTTGCAGTGAGGGGCCCAGAGCTGGACACAGGGCTGGAGCTGAGGCCTCCCCAGGGCTGAGCACAGGGGGACAATCACCTCCCTGCTCCTGCTGGCCACCCCATTCCTGACACAAGCCAGGATGCCATTGGCCTTCCAGGCCACCTGGGCACAGAGGCATGACAAAGCTGAATGCTACACCCAGCAATACTCAACACAGAAACCATATACCAAGAGGAAAATTTTGCACAAGAACAACCAGCCATTGGAATAACCTCCTCAGGAAGGAGTGGGTTACCCAACATGGGATGCTGCAGTTTCATCTGGAAAGGCTGCTGGGCCATCTTGTCTAGACTGTGCCAAGAAATGTTGGACCAGATGATCCTTGAGGTTCCATTCAACTTAGTATTCTATGATGCCTCAGTGACCCCCCCAGGGAGCACTTGTCATCCTTTGTATTGACCAAAATGTTTCAACTGGTTGTTTCAACTCATGACCTCCCAGGGATGCAAGGTGAGGGAAACACCATCTCAGCTTGTGCACGGGACCCTCTCAGACCTGCAGGAACCTCAAACCTCCCTGGGCAGCATCAAGAAGAAAACATGAAAGACCAGCAGCTCCAAAAGACCAACCTCAAGTAGCAGGAGATGTAGCACAGCAAGAAGCTTTGTCTCTCCAGGGAACCCTGAGTCACCAAGGTGTGATCCACATGGTTTTATTGTGCTATTTGTTTTCTTGGTACCAGCAGACCAAGCTGCAGCAGCACCAATCAGCTCCGTTCCAACCCCCCAGAAGCGCCTCCACATCAAAAAGCTTCCATTTAAAGAAAAAAAAACCCCAAACAACAAACAGCCAACAAGGCAAGACTTGATAGTAATTCACAACACCACCATTTTCCAGGCTCCCTAATGGGTGCCCTCTCCACTCAAGGCAAACTCACAGTGTATGGAATGAATGATGGTGCTGGGGTCAATCGGCAGATCCTGGAACGCGCTCGGCTGACGGGAACAGCAGCAGCAGCCACACATCAGCCATTCTTCAGAGCCTGAAGTGGATTCACAACCAGCTCTTGTTTTACTGGAGGCTATTTAATATTCTTTTGCTGCTGACACCCTGCCTGCTCCCCTCACCTCCTCTTTGCTGCGGCTTCCCCCGAGCCTGCAAGAACAAAGAACAAGGCGAGTTTGCTGTCGTGTTCTTGTGCTGCTCCTCCAACCAAACTGGGACCACAGAAGAGGAGCTGGGAGATTTTCTTCCTATTTGGTGCTAAAGAAAGAAGGATTTTGCCTACTAAGCCCCAGTGTTGCAGTTTTATAGAATCATAGAATGTGTTGGGTTGGAAGGGACCTTTAAAGGTCATCTAGTCCAGCCCCCCTGCAGTGAGGAGGGACAGAGCCCCATCAAGCCTGACCTTGGATGTCTCCAGGGATGGGGCCTCCACAACACGTTCCAGTGTTTCACCACCCTCACAGTCAAGAACTAATGTCTTTCTAATGTTTATCTGCTCTGACCTCAGCTCACACATTCTACACTCAGCACTTCTCCACCACTTCACATTAGTCCAATAACAGCAACAGGATCAGCTTCTAAGGTGCAAAAACACAAATACATGTGATGTGCTCTGTTCCTTTTGCCTTTTTTGCACTCCTGGAGCTGTATTTGGATCTTGTCTGCAGACTTCTCCCTGCAAAGGTAATTTTTTTCAGGCAAAGGCAGAGATTTTAATTTGTCCACCTGACTCCAGGAGTGGGAACCTTAAGCAAAAACAAAGAGATGGGGAGATCTCTCTCTACCCATAAGGACTTATTTGCTCTCAGCCAGACCTCACCCACCTCTGCAAATATCTCCTGTATAAAACATCAGGCTTGGCTACTTCAAGGCAGTGGAATATAGATTTCTTGTTTGCTTGCTTGTTAAGAAGAATCAGATTAGGAGACATTCCAGCTGATTTTGACCTTTCCAAAACAGCTCGAGTGTTAATAATATTAAAAAAGAGAGGGGGAAAAAAGCTTCACTGACTTAAACAGGGGAGAGATTCAGTAAATTCCCATGGACAGCCTAGCAAAAATGGTTCCTGTCCATTCAAGAGTCTTCAGAACCTCATCTCCATGCCCCCACTACACTACACCAACTAATCACTTTGCAGAACCAAACCCCTGTACCACAAAGGAACACCTGAACAACTTGGCAAGATGATCTGGTTTAAGGAAAGTGAGAATTCCTTGATATCAGGTTTTATGGATCAGGGAAACAGACACCACCATCAGCCCCATGACTTCTACATAAGTAACAGAGAAACATGAAGAAGACCCTGCTTAGCCAGCAGTTTACTTGGGAATTTGATCAGCTTCTTATTACTCCAACACCACATCCCAAATGAGTGCTGGTATTTGATTTGTGCTGTCACCCTCACTTTGGGATAACAGGAACAGCTGCTCTGACCCTGTTCACCCACAGGACTTGCTCAGAAAGAAGGGACACTTTTCCTGCTTAGGGTGGTCAGAAAATCAGTGAGCTTTCATCTGGAAGCTGAATAGCAAATATCCATCTCTGGTTGCCAACGTGCACTTCAGCCTGGTAGAAATGTCTCCATTAAAACACCAAGGCAGCCCAAGGCTGAAGGGTTGTCCAGAATCTACTACAAGGAGAAGTGGAACAACTCTCATCTCCCAAGAGCAGCAATGCCAGGAGGACACTTCTAAATGGTTCTCCAGATGTGTCCCCAATAGTCTTAAAAGTACATAACATTTTTGTAATAAATACATCACAGCTGGGCCACCTGCTGCCTTCAGTCCTTCTGACTATGGCACAAGCACTTCTGGATGTCACTGGAAGATGGCTCAGAAGTGTTCAGGTGCAAGACCTCTGACATGTAGAACTTCCAGGGTTAGTTTTCCTCCAAACCATCCCATTCTTAGTAAAGGAGGTGATTCTCTCCCTCTGTACCACCCTCGTGAGACCCACCTGCACTTCTGTGTCCAGTTCTGGAGCCTCCAACACAGGAACAACATGAAGCTGTTGGGGCGAGTTCAGAGGAGGCCACAATGACCAGAAGGCTGGAGAAGCTCTGCACTGGAGACAGGCTGAGAGTTGGGGTTATTCAGTGTGGAGAAGGCCCTGGGGAGACCTTAGAGCACCTTCCAGTGCCTGAAGGGGCTCCAAGAAAGCTGGGGAGGGACTTTGAACAAGGGCAGAGTAGTGGGACAAGGAGTAGTGGATTAAAACTGGAAGAGGGGAGATTTAGGTCAGACATCAGGAGGAAATTCTTTAGTGTGAGGGTGGGGAGAGCCTGGCCCAGGTTGCCCAGAGAAGCTGTGGCTGCCCCATCCCTGGCAGTGTTGAAGGGCAGGTTGGATGGGGCTTGGAGCAGCCTGGTCTGGTAGGAGGGAGTTTGAACTAGATGATTTTTAAGGTCCCTTTGAACCCAAACCAGTCTGGGATTCATTCTCCATGTCAGATGTTACCTGCCATGCAGGAGAGAGAAGGGTTAACCCGGTGGGGGGCTGCTGCAGCTCTGCAATTCAAGGTGCTCCCTCCAGCCAGCACAGCAGCTGAGTGTTCTCTTCACAGCAGTTATTGGCTTGAGAGAATCAAATTAATTACTTCAGTAATTACCAAACTAATTACCTCTCTAATTACTGTACCTCTTTGTTCACACAGAGCTGACGTTCTTGCAGAGGAGCCCTGGCTCAGCGCCCCATGTTCTCTGGGAACCTGCCTGGCTGTTTCATAATGACTTGTAGACTCAGGTCCTTTTCACACGACATTCAGGATGTTTCCCTCTTCCTCAGGGAGGGGTAGATGCTGACCAAGTTCCTTGGCTGGTGCAGGTGAGTTTTCACTGCAGTGACTGCTTTGCTGCCAGGCAGACTGTGGAAGGGCACATAGGTTTCTCTGGTGGGAATCTCCTCAGCACCCTCTGTGCTGATCTGGTGATCCTACATCTCCCAGCTGTGGAATCACCACCATGACACTAATGATCAAACTAGAGATGTGCTTTCCCCTCCAGGCCCCACTTGATACTGCTCCCTCTGATGGGAACAGCAGCTGAGAGCAAACAGGAAGGTAACTTAAGATGACAGATGCTCCCACCCAACACAGAGCTGAAAGCAGCAGGGTGTTCACCCAGCAAAACTCAACATGAACATCAATGTCAACTCATGTTCCCTCCCCAGGCGTACTCTCTTCTTTGTTTTCCAGACCTCTACTTGAATCTTGGGCTCTCAAGAGCCAGGATCTTGTCACTCACTGCACTCCTGAACTTCAGTGTGACAGCGGGTGCTTAGCCCTGAAAACAGCCCCCAACTCCTTAAGGGAGAGTCATTGTTCTTAAAGCTTGAAAACAAAGGATTTTATTAAAGCTGATCATGAGCTGTGGATGATTTTGCATAAAGAGGTGTTTGAGCTTGACCACAGGCAGGACTCTCATGGTTGTATGATGGATGCCCACTGATATGACCTCTCTTCCTCCCTCCTTCCATATTCTTCTCTCTTTTGTCTTCAACCAACTTCCAAAACATGGTGTCAGCTCAACACAAACGTTTTCAAATGCTTAACTGACCAGCTTACAAAATTCAATTCTGTGGCCATTTGCCCACAGGTGAGAAGACACCAAAATCCAAATCCTTATCTAAGTGGCAACACCCACCTCTTGATCAAATAGCATTCACTATGAGCAGGTGAGCTGCAATGTGGTACCAGCTGGCATGGGACAAGTGCATGATGATCTTTGGGTCCCACAGATGAGATTGGGCACACTGGAAAAATGACTTGGGATCACTCTGCTGCCTCCAACATCACCTCTCAACTCTGTTTTGAAAAGAACAGCCAACTGCTGACATCCACACTAGCAAATGAGGAGAAGGAAGAAGACAAAGACTGACTTTAAAAGTTGTCCACAACATGGACAATTTAAAGTCTACAACCTGTTTGCTGCAATCAGCATCCCCTGAGCTCAAACAACACATGCTAGAGATGCCACTACTGATGATACAGAAGATGTTTAAAGAACACAACATCTCAAATGAAGCCTGAAACACAGTTGGAACAAAGCGAGCAAGACTGACTCCCATTGCTCAAGGCTGTCAGGATGGAAAACCAATAAACATTTGGCAATAGCAGAGACCTTCCTTCCCCACACAGCTCTTTTCCTGATTTTACAGAATCATCTGGCCTTAAAAACGTCTGCTTTTCCTCTATGCTGCATTTTGCTGCCAAGTCTAAGTCTGGCAAGGACGGATCTGCCAGCTTCTTGGCTCTCTGTTACAAAAGAGAACATTATAAAGGAGAATTTGTGAGTTAGCTGATTTGTAAACACTACAGCAAGGCACCATGTGAACATGTCACTTATGTCCCTATTATTTCTCTCAAGCAATTTACCTGGCACCTGACATAGAACTCAGAGATCTCCCTCTCCTACTAATACTACAGTTACTTCACTTTTAAAAAAAGCTCAGCTTCTTTTTGTAACATTAAAAGAATTAGAAGCCTTAATTAAGCAGTACACACAAAGCATTCTGATAATTAGAATAGGAGAGGCACGGGCAATATTTTGAATATAAATGAGATCTGCAGGTGCACTTGCAGTTGCAGGGTAGGATGCAGTTCAAACATAGCCAATTAGAGAAACAACAGGTAAACAAATAGCAGAAGGCTCCAGACACGTTGCTCACTTGACACTATTGTTATTGTGTAAAAAAATCTTTGCTGAGATTGCCTGGTAAGGTGAACGTTGCAGTGGTTACCTGAACAGGAACAATTACATGGAGCAGGGTATTTGCAGAAGGACAGTCTGCAGGTTTGGGCTCAGCATGCCCTTCCATTCCCAAGTACCTTCCAAGAAAGGAAAATGGTAGTGCATGAATCACAGCACATTAGCACGTGGGATCCTTTTAGGCTGCTGTGCTGGAAAACAGTTCTACCACTCCTGAAATCAAGGTTGGTTATGCAGAGAAATCTATGCTTTAAAGCTTCATCAATAACATCTGCTGGAAAAACATAATTGACAGAGGAGAGGGAACATCATCCACCTCTGAGAAGTGGAAAGAGAGACAGGCTGAAACATCAATCTTGTGCATAAAATAGATTTATTGTTGGCATATTTGTCAGTACTTGATAGGACAAGGAGCACAACAAGAATCATCTCAGGTAAATAAAGGCCATGTTACATCTGAAGTGGTGGATCATTAACATCATTCCAGCAGAAGGCCTGGGGAGAGACTTGCATCAAGTTACACAATTTGTAAAATAAGTTAAAGCTCAATTTAGGTCATTATAGGTTGCAGGGAAAACTGTACTACGAGCAACAAGTAGAGGCTGTAGAGTGAGGAGAAGCCTGTGGGCTGACTTACCCACCAAGTGCCACCAGGTCCTGGCACACCAAGTGTTGCAGACCCGTGCCTCTGACAGTGAGAAGTTTTTCAGGAGATTCTACACTGAAATAGCAGCATTTGAAGGATTTTTCCCTTTTCTAAGGTCAGTGAAAGGTTCTTTTCTTTTTCTTCCTTCAATCACCAATAAGTGGATTTTACTAGGACTGAACAGTATCTTCGGCTGGACGATTTCTGATGTAATAAGATACAGGTCTTGGCTTCCCAAATGGTCACACTGATTGAACTGTGATGGTTTCTGCTCCTCAAATGGCTCTTCCAGTTCTTCTCTTTATTGGTCTGCCCTGTTAATGGGCTGTCATATCATTCTTGGGAAAAAAAAATGCTCTTCTGCTGAAATTAGAGTTGATGGTCTTGTGCTTGATTCGGACAATGCCTTTATCCTCCCCTGCCAAGCATGCTCTGCTAAGGGAACAGAGAGGGGTCATGGGGAGGGAGAAACACATATTTCAGTAACTCAGAGTTATTCTGGACACTCCCTGAAGTTTGGCTACAATTCCGTCCCAGGATTTGCAATTTTAAAAATAAAAACATATAAAAAACCCCACAGTGTCAACAGGCTTCATCACAGAGCCAAGTCACAGATGCACAAGGAAGCCATCTGAAGACTCTTCAAGCCAACCAACTGGAGGCCTGAAGAGCTGCAGTAATCATAGAATGGTTAAGGTTGGAAGGGACCTTAAAGACCTCATGGTGAAAAATTTCTTCTTGACGTCTAAGACCATTACCCCTTGTCCTATCCTTGACCTCTCTGGTGAAAAGCCCCTCCCCAGCTTTCCTGTAGGTCACCTTCAGGTACCTCCTTCCTGTGTTCTGAGTCATATTCAAAACCTCTATAGTCTGAACATGTTGCACCAACCTTTCACTTCATTATTCACCTCATGTGCAGAGTCAGGCCACCAAGAGCTTAAAGTGAAAATCTGTCAAGTAGTCCAAGAGTCACTCCTCTCACCACACCAAAGAGCTTTGCCATCAAGGTCTTGACCCTTCAGAGAGGTCCTTGGCCTCTACCATGAAAATACAGACTTGCAAGGACAGAATGTAGGGCTCTACTAAGAACTTATTACTGTCATGACCTAGAAATAAAAGGGTCTGCATAAATGAGCCCAGATATGGATACTATTTGTCTAGATGAATAAGGAGGAACAGAAAGTGGGATCTAACAAGACACTGACAGGGTAAGCAGGGAGGCTGGAGGCCATTCATGGTCACTGGAGGACTACAACATTGACCAAGGCAATCTCTTGTTCTTGCCTACATAATCTAGGTAATAGGGAAGACAGTAATGATGGGCTCCTTGTAAGAGATGGTAGGAAAGGATTTGATAATTTTTAGGGCTTATGTTTAGGAGCAAGTCCAAATGTAAAGCTTGAGATCTCACAGGAGACCTGCAAACAGCTGGTGCAGGTATTTGAGCAGCAGTATCTGGCCAGGCAGGGCACATGGTCATGTGAGTCTGGACTGCATTGTCAGAGGCACAGAAGTTAGGGCTTGGGAAAATTAAAGGGAATGAAAAATCTGCTGTCCTGCTTGTCTTCAAGCAAATTCTCACTGTATTTCTAAAAAACAACCCAGTGAACCATTTAACTAGATCAAGCAGCGTTTCCATAAGGATTAAGAAGTGTACCAAGGAGTAAGACAGGGTGCACAAGGAAAAGATGGTAAATGTCCTTGAGATCACAAACATTCTCCATGGTAGAGAAGCACAAGCTGCCAAAATCAAAGGAGTTGGTTTTAAGCTCCCTTGGTGCTGCTGCAAACAGAACTAATGGAAACTCTTAGTTAACAAAATCTCCATCCCCAGTCTGACAGCATCTCTACAGAGAGTTGTGTAAAACTGCTGAAGGCTACTTTACCTGCAAGACTCTTTTTGCACTGGTATTATAGAAACTTGCTTGAAGGCAGCACTGGGCTGAATATTAACTTTACATAAATTTAACACTGCATAAGTTCACGCAGGAAATTCCCAACAGATCTAAGAAAAATTGTGCTGCTTTCATTCAGTGTCCTAAGGAAAGAAACCACAGGTATTTCTTCCTCAAATGGATATTTCTGCCCTTAAAATTTCATCTTCAGATACATGGGAGTGTCCCAGGGCTTGCTTTGGTTTTCTATAAATACTGGGCTTTTTTTAGTGTTCTTTACTGACTCTTGCCATTTAACATCACCTAAGAAATGAATGCATTTAAAATATTTTCCTTGTATTTTTTCCTAACACCAATGTAGGCAAAAAAAGGAATCTGGCCTGATTCTTCCATGCTGAACTTCCAGCAATTAGGGTAGTGTTAAATGGTGGCCATAAAAGAGAAGCTTTTTTATTGTGTTTCAGTTCAGTGTTTCCAGCTACACTAATGACACGTTTTTCTGTTAGACTGGAAGATGGTATCCACTAAAACACTGGAAGATGAGGCTAAAATAATGGTTTTATTTGGTCTAGGACACATAATTAAGGATCCTACAAATTATTTGACAAATTCAAATAATGGTTACAACAAAGCTACAGTTTGTAGGCAGGCTGTGAGACACCAGCAGCTGTTGGTATCACTCTTTGAAGTACTTTCAAATCTCACCTGCTTGCAGAGACTTGTATCCCTCTCAAATTCAATGGTCTAACAGGAACCTATGGCACAGACTTCATTAAGCTATAGTGGACTTGTGTTTCCCTATAGGAATTAGGACTCTCTGGAACCCAGGGGAAAGGAAAACAAATAGTAAAAAAGAATCATAGAATGGTGAAGGTGGGAAGGGACCTTAAAGATCATCAGGTTCCAACCCCCCTGCATGGGCAGGGACACCTCTCACCAGACCAGGCTGCACAGGTGCTCCAGGTGCTCTAAGGTCTCCCTGGAGCCCTCTCTTCTCCAGGCTGAACACCACAACCCTCCCAGCCTGTCTCCAGAGCAGAGCTGCTCCAGCCCCCTGATCATCCTGATGGCCCTTTTCTGGACCCTCTCCAACAGCCCTATCATGAGGACTCCAGAGCTGGTCACAGTACTCTATGTGTGGCCTAAAAAGGGTAATGTTAACATTTAACAAAAATACCCTAAAGGTTATTTTAACATCCACCTTGTCCATATCACTGGACAGCAAACTAGGATAAGTGATAAAAATGCCACGGGATGGTCTGAATTAGTGCCTGGTCTGACTGGAGTTACTTCAGCAATGGGAGCACAAACACGTGCCAAAGATAATCCAAATATCTTCTCCTTAATGGCTCCATTAAGTAGATTTTTCTTTCCATTACTATTACAATAAAATGCAAACATTAACAATAGAGTCTAATTTCTCTCACTAGCTTCTCATGACTTTGGGAAAAGATTTCAAGTGAAGATACAACAATGTGTCAAACTCCTCTGAATTAACAGCTCTCTGGGCCTTTCTAACAAGGGGAGAAAAGGACAGATAGAGACATGAGATTACAGACAGGATGAGAAATAAGGAACATAGAGAAGAGGGGGTGAGATAATTATAAGCAAGATAGGGAAGAAAGAGGAGTCAATAAATTCAATTTATGAAAAGCACAGAGTGTGCTCAGCCTGAGCACAAGTGCCCAGACTCACCGCCAGGAAATCGGATTAGTGAACTTATTTGGTTTTCAATATCTTGGTCTATTCCCTCTAGCAAATTTTCCTCTTTGTTTGTTTCTTGTAGCCAGTGTCAGTTAACTTTTTCATTTCTGAACCTGCTCTTTATCCCACTCCTCTGCCTTCCAACCAGACACACATAGGAGGTAATTTTGCAGTATTTTACAACAGCGTTTAGTCATTATTTCTAAGCAACTGTTTCCCTGGACTTCTGGGCTATCAGGGAGCAAAAATAATTACAATTAAAGCTGCAACACATGGAGGATGAGCTGCTGAGGACTGATGTTCATTAGGAAAACTCATTGTTCCTTTTGCAAATATTTCCATCATAAAAGGCTTCTCTTTCTCTGTTATCATAAAAGGGAAACCTCTGAATTCTCATCTTGAAGCATGTGTGAAAGAGAATAAGAAACATTTAGGAAACACTTTTAACTACTTGACAGGCTTGGTTGAAGATTGTAAACAAAAAAAGGTATTTAAAAGGGTTCAAAAACCTCATGCTCGTATTTATGCAATTTCCTTTTCCTGCAACTTCTTGAACATGAATTAATCCATCCTCATCATACTCATCTGAAGAATTTTGTAGCAGATACAAACTTCAGCTGTAGCTTAAACATGTCTCAGCAATTAATCGACATTTTTAAGTTACTTTAAAAAATAATACAAAATTAAAATACAGCAAATTAGTGTTCCAGATGATGAAGTTCCAGAAGTGAAGTTCCAGACCACTACATAACAACCTAATATTATTCACTGGCCTGTTTTAGAAAATATCTGACACCCATGCATGGTCCAGTAACTTCAGACTGGATTTTGAAATACAAAATCACACTAAGGAAAAACTTAGGACAAAAAAAATAGACACAAATTATTGTAACAGTAGGAATGGAAAAAAAAAAAACCAAACAATTCAATTTAAAGTAAAAGAAATCCTGTTCAAAAGGTTATGGGGAACTGAGCAGCTTAGAAGAAGGGGATGAGCAGAGATCTCTAGCTGGAGCTGTAGCAGCTTCTGTGCCCAAGGAAGGAACATGGCAAAGATGGTTGCACTTCTCAGGCTTGAGTGTCTGAACATGGCTCAACCATCCTTCCAAAGTAATAAAGTCTCTAGCAGATTTATGAAAGAAAGCCTTAGGCTAGGATGTCATTAAAGGAGAACACTGAGGTCCTGGAGTGTGTCCAGAAACAGGCAATGGAGCTGGGGAAGGGTCTGAAGCACAAGTCTTATGAGGAGCAGTTGAGGGAGCTGGGAATGTTCATCCTGGGGAAAAGGAGGCTGAGGGGAGACATTCTCTGCTCTCTGAACTGCCTGAAAGGAGGCTGGCATAGGGGGGGGTGTCGGTCTCTTCCCCCAGGTTACAGGTGATAGAACAAGTGGAAATGGCCTCAAGTTGTTCCAGAGGAGGTTTAGGTTGGATATTAGGAAAAACTTCCCCAAAAGGGTTGTGAGGCCCTGGCCCAGGCTGCCCAGGGAAGTGGGGGAGTCCCCATCCCTGGAGGGATTTCAAAGTCACACAGATGTGGTGCTGAGGGACATGAGTTAGTGGTGGCCTTGGCAGTGCTGGGTTAATGGTTGGACTTGATGATCTTAAAGGCTTTTTCCAAACAAAACCATTCTATGATTCTGAGGTGATTTTAGAGCAGCCCAGACACCCAAACTGGCCCCGTCCTGCTGTGCTCAGGAGAACCACACTCCGAGTTTTGCTTCCAGCACTGCCAATCCAGTGAGGCTGCCTGGGCAAAAAGGAGCTTAGCAACCATATAAACAAAGATTTTACAATAATAACACCCCACAAATCCTTTAAGCACTGTGGTCTGAGAATAGCTCTAGTACTGCCACACAGTCATTGTCTCCTACCACCACACTAGACCACAAGCAGAGTTAACTCCAGCAAGATCTTCAGGAATACAAGAGCAAAAATGGTCACAGAGAATAATGACAAAATCTTACTTACAGAAAAGTATTTCTGTACAGGCAGAATGAACTCCAGTGAAAATGATTATCAAATACTAGACGTGCCTGCTGGGTCTCTGCTAACATATTAGAACATGTGTTTTCACATGTTCAAATATTCATTAATGGATTTTAGCAGAAATAAAGATCAACAGACTTATTTAAGCCCTTTCTACATGCACTGCAAACATGATCTATAAGCACACTTCCAAGTGGCCTAATAAGACTTATAAATTTTAGCTTCTTTTAACTGGAAGATGCACATCTTACTGCTATTTCTCTTATGCTGCCCTAATAAAACATAAAGATTTTGATCTATAGTAACAACCTGTACCCTAGAAAACTGGATGAGAGAAGGGCAAGACCACGTAAAGGGCAGTATTAGACTCTCAGATTATGTGTTGTGTCCAATTCTGGAGCTCCCAACACGAAAAGGACATGGAGTTCATAGAGAAAGTCCAGAGAAAGGCCACAAAGGTGATCCAAGGGCTGGAGCACCTCCCCTATGAGGACAGGCTGAGAGTGTTGGGGGTGTTCAGCCTGGAGAAGAGAAGGCTCCAGGGAGACCTTAGAGCAGCTTCCAGTGCCTGAAGGGGCTCCAGGAAAGCTTGGGGAGGGACTTTACAAGGGCTTGTAGCAAGAGGACAAAGGGGAATAGATAAAAACTTGAAGAGGGGAGATTTAGATTAGACATGTGGAAGAAATCCTTTAGGGTGAAGGTGGTGAGACCCTGGCCCAGGTTGCCCAGGGAAGCTGTGGCTGCCCCATCCCTGGCAGTGTTGAAGGGCAGGTTGGATGGGGCTTGGAGCAGCCTGGAATGGTGGGAGGTGTCCCTGCCCACACAGGGGGGTTGGACCTAAATGATCTTTAAGATCCCTCTCAACCCAAACCATTCTATGATTCTATGATAACACAAAAGAAATCAAGGCTTCCAACTGGTGGGCAACCTGGTTTGAGACATCCATTCAATTATCATATTTAGGAAAACCAGTATCAGGTAGTTTAATCCATTTGTTTCACTGCTAAAACTGCAGATACCAGGAAACATCTGCCAGCAGCAATAGCTACTACACTGAACAACAGCTTCCCAAAAGGAAGAGATGGAAACCTTAGTATTTAAATACATTGAGAATGGAGTCCACAGAGCTTGTGAAAACAAACATATTTACTGAGAACTGCACTGCTTTAGCATGTAAGATGGACTATTTGGATAATCTGATGGTCTTCATCTTCTTCACTCCAGCAGGGGCAGTGTTTCTAACTCACCTGTTTGGCACGGTTGACACAATGCAGGTACTGGCTGGCCAGGGCAGAGCAGCTGAGGGTCTCCTGAGGGTGTTGTTGATAACACTGTAGAATTTTATCCTGCAGATCAGTGCAGATGGGATGGGACTCGTATCGCCTGGGGAAAGAGAAAAGAACTTTTTGGTTTCCTTCTCAAAAAGCTTTCAGGAAGGATGTAACTCATTTTTTCATTATTTTTTGAAAAGAAGTAAATTAATAGAAGCGAAGGAAAACACTTTAAAGTTAGAAAGAAATGCTGTTTCTAGAGCTAATTGAGTTATAAATTGGTAATATCAGATGCAAACATCAACGTGAGCAGCCAAAGTTTGGTTCTTAGGACCACAAGTGTCCTGCTGATCCAGAGAAAATTAACATCTCACTTCTTATGAGCACACATCTTGAACTGAAGGTCCCAGCAATGAGGAAGCACATATGACCTCACCCACATTAGAAAACCAGTCACAGAACTACAGGAGAAAGTCTCATTGCTGTGTAGCCCTGTGGCCATAAAATCTTGCTACTTATTAAACATTGCTCCTGCATAGAAGTGAAGTCACTCATTGGGCTGACCTTGAGAATAAAAAAACCCTCCTCTTTTTTTTGCCACCGTCAGCAAATTACACAACCTCCTTTTGCTGATCTGATGATGGTCTCTATTTTTGGTGCATCCTCCCTCCCATCACCTCAATTCTAATCCCAACACCAGATGTGCAAGTTATTTAGGAATTTTTCTCTCTTTACTACATGGATTCATTACTCTTGCCTTCTTTTTTTTGCTGACACTGTAGACTTTTTGCCTTCAGTGGAACTCAAGAGGAAGGGAATCTTCCTTAGTCTGCCCTGTTAAATCCTATCTCTTTTGGATAAAAATCTTGTCATTTGCATTCATTTAGAAAATGTTATCCAGGCTCATAGTGCCACAGAATTAAAATGAGAATACAATACTTTCCTATTTCAAAAGTAAGGGCATTGAAGTGAAGTGTTGCAGAGATGAGATGTCCACTGAAATTTTAAGCTAACTGGACACCTACTTTCTAAATACTTTTTAAGGTATAAGCACAAATCAAATCAGTTAAACCACTTTCACACCAAGATACCTACTTTCTAAATACTTTTTAAGGTATTCCTTCCTATAAGAGCAAATCAAATCAGTTAAACCACTTTCACACCAAAAATAAAATATTTCAATGGTGGAAAAAAGTACATAAAAAAGTAGAAAAGAATTTCCAGTTTATATGCCTTGAAAACAAGCATTTGTTTTACACGTGAGAACTGTACATGTAACACATCTTCCCATCTACCCTACCAGGAAAACCTGACAGTGGTCAATCTAACTTCCATTCCAGTGCACGTTATTCTTAGTTCAATAAGGGTGTAAAAAGCCCAGGGTTCATCACCCACAGTATCTTCAGTTTAATATTCTGTTCCTTATTACTTTGCTGATTGGCCAAGGCAGATCTGTTTTACTACAGGAAGAAAGTGAAGCATGAAACACAACACTGTTCCTCAGGGGAATCGAGTTCTTGGCAGTCACTCAAGATGTAGTTACCAATAAAAAAGGAGGAATGTTAAGTCACCTTGATTTTACAGTACATACCTATATAAAACATCCCTCTTACTCTTTTCATTCCTTACCATACATCTGTAAAATGCCTAAAACAGAATTCAAATGCAGTCCCAGGTGCTCATCTGCTTTATGATCTGCAAGTTCAAACTTCTGTAGAGTCTTAGGGATGAGCATTTTCCCTTAATCCCTACTCTGCTGGTATCAGCAAGCACTTCAAAAGCCTGTTAGGCATCAAAATATATGACCATAAACTGCTGCACACTGACTGATGATGGCAAGGTCTGTATCAGGATGGAGCATGAGAGGAAGCACCACGTACACTCCGTACACATTAGACTTTCCCAGTGGTGATGATTTCAGGCCAACTAAACCAGATCTCATTTTAAATGCCTGAAACCCTGGTCAGGATTGATCAACCAATACAACAGATCATGAGTTAACAAAAAATACACACAGCAAACCTTGCTGTGCCTTCCCTCACAAATGATTTAAGTGTGACCTCATAGAGTGTGTCTTACAGAAAGGTGAGGAGCAAAGAATAAGGCCTTGCTACAGAAATTCTGTACATGTCTTTAAAGCCATTTCAACATGGCTCCTCTAACCACATTCAGGAGCATGTTTTAATTGTGGGGGCTTTTGTGTTTTGTTTTGGGTTTTTTTTCTCTAAGCCATGGCATTATTGGCCATTCAAAGTCCACATATTATTCCTTATGTGAATGCTTCAATGGACTCCCTACTTTGCCAACCAAAGTGTCCTGTAAGACACGTTTCCTGCTCCACAGTTACTCGTTTTCACACTCAGACTTTTCACTGGTCACTTTTCAAAACATGCTCTCAGCCCATTGCCTTTCCTTCCAGACACTGCAGACCTGACACAGGTCAACACCAAAAAGGCAACTTCCTTCAAGTCAATGAAGTATATGTATCCAGCAGGACCAGAGCAGGGATTGTCCCCCTCTGCTCAGCACTGGTGAGGTCACACCTTGAATCCTGGGGTCAGTTCTGGGCCCCTCAGAACAAGAAGGACATGGAGGGGCTGGAGCACGTCCAGGGAAGGGCCACGGAGCTGGGGAAGGGGCTGAAGCACAAGTCTGCCCAGAAGCAGCTGAGGGAGCTAGGGGTGTCCATCCTGGAGAAAAGGAGGCCAAGGGGAGACCCCACTCTCCGCAGCTGCTGGAGCAAGGGGGAGTCTGCCAAGTAGCAAGCTACAGAACAAGAGGAAATGGCCTGAAGTTGTGCCAGGAGAGGTATAGATTGGATATTAGGAAAAATATCTTCCCTCAAAGGGTTGTCAGGCTCTGGCACAGGCTGCCCAGAGCAGTGGTGGAGTCCCCATCCCTGGAGGGATCTCAAAGCCATGTAGATGTGGTGCTGAGGGACATGGTTTAGTGGTGGCAGGGCTGGGTTAATGGTTGGACTCAGTCTTAAAAGTCTTTTTGAACCAAAACGATCCTATGATTCTAGAGTCCATTTCTTGGATTAATCTGTTGAAGGAGAGCACTGTCTTCCCTATTGATCTGCTGTGCTTGTTGAACAACCCTAATGCACTATTTGCACTTTTGGGAAAAGACTAAATGAGATTACTGTCTCACATGAGATGGCTGTAAACCACGTGCTGCAGGATCTCCTGTTCAGGAAAGAAGGTTGTAATGCCCATTATGGTAACCCCACTGAAGAGTTTGCAATTGATTTCTGTTTGGTGATGGATGACAGGACTCCTGGATGGATGGTCAAAAACAGCCAACAGCAGGGAAACTCCTCAAAAGGGAAATGAAATATCTCCCTAAAAGAGAACTCCTCTATTGTTCGTATAAATAGGGGGAACTGAACAGAAGCATTTAAGGGGCTGTGGGGCTTGGCTGAAGAATAAGCTTGTAAGAAAAGGAAGGAAAAGGGAAAGGTTTTAGTGAAAACTCAGTAATTATGTGGAATCTGTAGTAAAAACATGGAGGTTTTAAATACCTGAATGGGTAAAGTGACATGGTCTGGTCCCAGACCTGACCCTGCTTCAAGTAGAAGGTCCCTTCCCTGAACTATCCTGTACCCTGAGAGAGAGAGATATCTGCATTTTGGGACACGTGGCCAGGAAAGTCTCCCATTAATGGTTTGCTTTGCTTTTTTTAAAAACACTTAGGAATTTCACAACTAAACTGAAGGAAAAATACACAACGTAGCAGTGCCCAGGACTGCTAGGGAACCCTGAGAGATCTCCCATCTCCACTCAGTGCAGCTCCACAACTTCTTTACAGAATCAACACACATGAAACCTAAAAGGCCTTTCTTAGCAAAAGTCAAGATGAACAGCAGTCTGCTCTGCCACATGGCTCCCTAGTAACGACGTGTTTTTATGAAGTTTGCAATTACTTCATCTGCTTTTGCTTTCCCAGCTGCTCCTCAAGCACCTCACACGCCAGCAGAATATTTCTACGTGCTGGAAAAACCCTCTGAGGGAGCCCCACACCCACCTTTTCCATCAAGCTGATGCGCCGCAATCTCATCCAGGTAGTGGGATGAAGAGACAGAAGAAAATGAGAGAGAGTTTTCAAAAGAAATATTCTATGCTAAAGTATGAAGAGAAAATTTAATGAAGGTAACTTTGTACTCCTGGAGCCTCTGTCAAAGAGCATAGCTTATTGTACTCCTGGGGGCAGCAAGAAAGGAGCCCCTTCATGGCATTCAAGCAAAATGTCTACTAAAGAGGAAACTGGAAATCACCACGGTAAGCTTTACAAGTTTTTGTGATAAAACTGACATTCTGACTGAAGGAATCTGAATGGCTGATGAGTTTCCAACTGTGCAGGTATCTGGCATAATCCCACCAGATCGGGGCTTCAGGCAATTGTCGTAAAATATGGGGGGAAAAATAGCAAAATAAACCAGCAGACAATAGAAAAAAAACAGTGCCATTAGCTGGCCAGAAGTATCCAGGGCTTCATTTTATTCCTCATTAAAATGCTGACACCTATCAAAACCATCTGTTTTTATTTGTGTAAACCTTCACATCTAAGGATACCTCAGGACTACTAAATACAACAATCCTCTGGATTCAAGGCCAAGCAGCACGATACAGCCCAACCTGCATCTAAGTGTACTACAGAAGCACAGGATGGTCTGGGTTGGAAGGGACCTCAATGATCATCTAGTTCCAGCCTCCCTGCATGGGCAGAGACACCTCCTGCTAGACCAAGTTGCTCCAAGCCTGGTGTAAAGTGTAAAATCTTGCCTTCTCCTCCACATTAGTAGCTCAGCACATCCACAACCAAATCACAAACAGGGGACAGTCCCCACCATGTGCTCTTCTCCCAGCCATGCTTGGTGTTGTCCAGGGAAACTTTAAAACAAAAATGTGTAAACAAAAATTAGACCCAAAGCACCAGTGTGGGAAAGCCCTGGAATTGCTGTTTCAACCTGTTTATTTACTTCTGCTGATGCAGGAAAGAAGTCATGCTGTGACCAGACCCCAGCTGCACTAGGTAGCATGCAAAGAAAAAATAATAAGGATGTTTCTTTTCTCAACATGCTTAGAATGCACATAAAGATAAGAACAACAAATTGAAGTTGAAACAAAAGGAAACTGAGGCTATCTGTACCCTCACGACAGGTAACCAACCCTCTAAGCAGAGCAACAGAGTAATTGTTCTTAAGTGCTTTATGGCCAACCAAGAGGATTTTTAGAGGGATTTGTGGGAAGTTGATCAATTAACATTGTCTATGTCTGGCAGAACTTCCTTCTGAGAAACAGCTAAACTTAGGGCTTGTTTGAAAAGTAAGTGAGGGATAGAAGGTGGCATCACCAGCAGTTCAGAGAGGAAGTAAACAGAGAACTGGAAGCAGCAGGGAAGCAGAAATAGGACATACAGGGCTTCAAAAGTGAAGATCAGCGACTCATCGGGATAAGATGTAATGGCTGGGGGGAAACAAACAAACAAAAAACATTGCAGTAACTGGTAGTCAGAGTTGCAATGGATTTAGTTGAAGAGATGGGTAAGAAAGGCAACATTTGAGGTATTTTGCATGAAGAGCTCAGCAAGAGGGAAACGTAAACCTCGCTGCCAAAACCTAGAGAGAAGGTCAGCTCAAAGATGAAGTACGAGCAACAAGTCTGGACCAGCAGCAAGGCAGTGGTAGTTTTCCCCCTGACACAAAAAAGTGGTGGTGAGGGGGTTATTCTTTAAGATTATGTCACCCAAAAAGAGCCACTTCTCACAGCATCTCTTCTGAGTGAATTCGCTGGACTTGGTTATAGCATAGAAAAGAGTTGCAAAACAGGTAACAGGAAAAATGACAAAAGGGCAGACAGTAAATGGAGATCCTTTCTGCTACACCACTATTCTTAGTTGTCAAATTCATTTACTCTTTATATAAAATGATTTTTAAAAAGAATCTTCACACATTAAGTAGGTGATGACTTCAAATCCCATCACAAAACATGCAGAGCACAAACCAAACCGTTATTATCTTCCAAAAATCAGTTGGAAGTGACACCACAGCTCTGATTTCTGAAGATCTACAACCCATGTTATGAAGCAGCCCATAATCAAACACACAGAGCCCTTGTGTGTGTGTGGGAAGTGCTGCCAGCAAAAGATCAAGTCCTGTAGAGCTGATTCTTGCTTTTATTTACACTTGACTATACAGTGTGACTTTTCCAAAAGGTGTACAAGAAAATTTGCTTAATGAATCTGTGATGAAATGGTTTGAATCAGTCATTTCTGCTCTACAACTGAGAGTGCTAAATGTGTGTAGCAACACTAAATAAATGAGTTCTACAGAGGTTGGGATGCAATGTACTCCCCACCTGCTGATGTATCTTTAGAGCCACTAGGGATCAAGTCCAGTGTTAATACTGCCTGAGTTATTTTTAGATCCTTTAGCATAAAATCCCAGCACCGACGAAAACGTAGGCAAATATTTGTCATCCTCTCATTTATTTCATCTCTCACCCAGTTCCCCCTTCAAAGCAAATAATCTATTTCAAACATTATGACCTTTGAAATTGAGGGACAGAGATCAGAAGAGGAGAAAAGACACATTCCAGCATATTCACTTGAAGACAGACATTTAATTATGTCTTGAGAGTACTAAGCCAAGTTCAATACGTTGACAAAAATCTGGTTCAACAATGAAGATTGGCAAATAGTACTGACAGTAGTACTGACCTTTTCAGATGCTTTTTTTTCTACCTCAGGAATGTTTCCCACCTGGTATGCTGGTAGGACCCAGTTCAGCTTTTGGCAGAAGGAAAACGGAAACCATTCTGTGTATCACAACTTATTTATTGCATACAGGGAGGAAAGAGCATCTCCAAGAGTAACAGAGAGAATTTATGGTCTCAAATCTGGCAGAGAACATAAATATGAGCAGAACTTCAAGAAATGAATAATTCTACATTTGCATATGCAAAGTTATGCACATTCTTAAACTCTTTGCTGGGCTGGGACTCGGAATAGGAAGAAATCAGGATGAGCATCAGAAAAGATTTCCTGGTTGTCAATGCTAATCAGATCAATAAACTAGTAGCCAAGGTAAGGCTCCAGACTCTTAGGACATTACTTTAGGGCCAGATCTCTTCAGCCTTGAGACAGACAATTTCAAGTCTTTGCAAGACAATTTAGGCTGCATCTTGAATCCTTGGGTTGGTTCTGGGCCACTCACTACAAGGAGGACATGGAAGGGCAAGAGAGTATCCAGAGAAGGGCCACAGAGCTGGGGAAGGGGCTGGAGCACAAGGAGAAGGGTCTGGGGGAACTTCTGAGGAGCAGCTGGGGGAGCTCAACCTGGAGAAAAGGAGGCTGAGGGGAGATCTTCTTGCTGTCTGTAACTGGCTGAGAAGAGGTTGGAGTAAGGGGGGGTTGGTGTCTTCTCCAAAGTAATAAGAGAAAACTGTGTCAACGGGAGGTTTAGATTGACTGTCAGGAACAATTTCTTCCCTGGAATGGTTGTCAAGGCCCTGGCACAGGCTGCCCAGGGCAGGGGTGGAGTCATGATCCCTGGAAGGATTTCAAAGTCTTGTAGATGTGATGCTGATGGGTTAGTGGTGGCCTTGGCAGGGCTGGGTTAATGGTTGGACTTGATGGTCTTAAGGGTATTTTCCAACCCAATCAATTCTATTATTCTAAGGAAACATGAGGCTGATCTGTGAAAGCATCAATGGCATGTGGAAGAGAGGCAGCCAGTGGGGTTTTCTAGCAGCAGCTTTACAATGAAAACATTACAGAGGACTTTTCCAAACATCTACTTCCATTGGTATTTTAGCTGTTTTCATATTATTCTGTCCCTACGTTAAGTTTTCTAGTGATGTTACATCACTGTGTGTATCAAGCACACAAAATAATCCAGACAGACCTAAACAAAGAACAAAATCCCAAACAAGCAGCATAAACTAAGCCCACAGCAGCACATCATGCTGTACCTTTCTTACTGTCACTGATTTCCCAAGAACTATAAAACTCACTTCAGATTTTTGTCAACTCGTGAGTAACATAATCATCCCAAAAACTGTGGTAATGAAATCTTCACAGCACCTTGCACTACTACACTACAGAAGCAGCTTTCCTTTAATATAGGTGCTGTATAATGCGTTCTGATAAGGAGGCACATTTCTCATCTACACTCAACTACTGCACTCAATGTGAAACACCACAAGACACCAACTCGTGGCATGTTAATATCCAAATATTACTCCCTGGAGCAATATATCTTTAACTGTTTTCTTCAGCCACAAGAGGTCAAAAATCCTGTTATTGACCACAAAAAGAAGAGATTTTATGTGTAGAAGTAGTGTAGAGAAAAAGCAATCAACAGTTAGACACTCAAAGCATCACTGCTCCCATGGGTGATGATTACTTCAGGGAACTGAAGGCTGCTATCTTAAGAGATTAAAAAAAAAGCCAATTCTTCATTTGGCCATGAAGTTATTTAACAAAAAAGGCTTTGATTCACTCTGATAAGCTACAAAGGCTACGTGCACTTCCTGGGGTCTTGCAATGGGCTGTGGTGAGCCACCCTGTTCATGAAACATAGTCACTTGGGCTGCAACAACAGTCATGTGTGAGCAAACATGCATAAAGAGTAATAATCACCCTGAGAACATGGGTACTGGGCCTCACTACAATGTATCTTAGTTTTAATGTCCTTGTACAATGAATTGCAGAAATGCTAAAATAGAATGCCCTCAACAACCCTTTAATACCCTAGGAGGTAAAATGCACCTCTAGCCATAAAGAAATCATAGAAGCATAGAATGTCTTGGGTTGGAAGGGACCTCTAAAGGTCCTCTAGTCCAACTCCCCTACAATAAGCAGGGACATCTCACACTAGACCAGGTTGCTCAGAGCCCCATCAAGCCTGACCTTGAGTGTCTCCAGGGATGGGCCCTGCACAACCTCTCTAGGCAACCTGTTCCAGTGATCCACCACCCTCATATTAAAGAACTTTTTCCTGATGTCCAACCTAAATCCACCCTTCTCTAGCTTGAAACTTGCTTGTCCTGTTGTTACATGCCCCAGTGAACAGCTCTTCCCCAGCCTTCTTAGAGGCCCCTTTCAGGTATTGGAAGGTTGTTGTAAGGTCTCCCCTGGAGACTTCTCTTCTTCAGCATGAACAACCCCAACTCCCTCAGCCTGTCTACATAAGAGAGGCAAATATATATAATGAAAGTCAAATAATGAACTTACTTTAGACAGGAGTTCCAAAGCACAACATTCATGCTTTTTCATTATTTTTAAACTGTTTTTCACTTTAAAATTTTTCACTGCCTACTGGTAGACATTTCCCTGAGACCTATTGTAAGACATGGTGGTACCTGGAAAGCAACATTCCCCCAGAAGGAGCTGGTGTTGCAGGGAGTAAATCACTGCCAGCTCTCTAAGACCTTTCAAAGGTTTCTCCTTATGCATTTGCTGTGTGTTGGCAGCATTAATTAGACACTAGTTATTTAATGGAACTTCAATCTGATCCAAGAAAGTGATTCTGATGCCTCATGTTTTACAACCTTATCACTTATTATAAGTTTGCCATGGTCTTCAGCTACTTTGGTAGTGGGTTGATTTTTAGTTAAAGTATCTCAGGTTTGCCAAACTTTAGATCAACCACTACTATTTTTCCCAGTTAGGTCATGCCCCTGGATTTCAACTGGTTCTCACTTGAGTTTTACTGCTAATTGCTGCTGACTGAAGAATCTCACTTGCTCCTGCTGCTGCACATCTTGTTACAAAGGATGGTCCAACCTAAGTGAATAATTCTTGCCATCCACAGCTGCAAATTAGTGAATTTAGTCATCACACTGGGTTTTTTGGTTTGCTTTTTTAGGGGTCTAAATGTAACAGTCTGAAATAACCCTTACAGGAGAACAGTAAGAATTTAAAGCAAAATACCTCAGTAATGGAGATTGTAACAGAAACAGCATTTTTTTCTAACAATGTTTCCTCCTCCTAGTATCACTTACACAAGCAGGTAAAAATCTAAATGGCCTCTTTCATTTCATGGCACAAGCAATAAAGGTCTCCTCTGGGGGTACTGCCTAGATAAACCAGCAGGATTTGATTGTGCTCATCCCACTTGGTGGGAAAGGTGAGTCTACTTTGAAGCTCACAGGGTGGTGAGGGCAAGCACCCTACTAAGGGTACAGAGAGCTGAGAGAGACAATAATGAACATAATTATAGTCAGTTATTGTTTGGTCTACTTAGGGCCTTACTTTATAATGCTACTGCCAGTAGAGCTATTTTATGTGATACCTTTTTTTATGCAGCAACTTTTTCATAAATCAAAGCACAAGCAATACCAGGCAGTTCCTCCTGCAGCCTGCTTGACAATAAAAGTTAACACTGAGCCCTGGCTGTTATCAATCTTCATAAATGTGTCCATGATATAGCAAGCCTGTTCCATGTTACACTGAGTCTGTTGCTAATGCATGCATAGGAGCAACCCAGTGGCTTAATGGATCTTCTAAATGGCTTGAAACTGGGACTCATGTTAAGTGGCAAGGAAAGCTTTAAAGAGATAACTGCTTTTCTCATTTCCTTCAATACACAGTAAAATCATTTCACTTTACAGCAGGTAACCTCTCTAGGCAACCTGTTCCAGTGATCCAACACCTTGAGATTAAAGAACCTCTTCCTAATGTCCAACCTAAATCTATCCTCCTCTAGCTTAAAACCATCACCTTTTGTCCTATCATTACATGCCCTTGTGAACAGCTCTTCCCCAGCCTTTTCATAGGCCCCTTTCAGGTATTGGAATGTCACTATTCTTTATACATATATATATTTATAAGTACATATATCTATAAATATATATACAGGTTCATATATAGGTTTATATATATATGACAATATATAATCAGTATTTCAGTAGTTCCTTGGAGCAGAGATCCAAGTGACAAAGGATATTTTACATTCACAGAATCATAGGATGGTTCAGGTTGGAAGGGACCTTCAAAGGTCATGTAGTCCAACCCCCTTGCAGTGAGCAGGGACATCTGCAACTAGAGCAGGTTGCTCAGAGTCCCATCCAACCTGGCCTTGAATGTTTCTAGGGACAGGGTTTCTACCACCTCTCTGGGCAACCTGTGCCAGGGTCTCACCACCATCACCATAAATATTTCTTCCTTACATCTAGTTTGAATCTCCCCTTTTTTAGTTTAAAACAATGATCCCTTGTCCTACCACTACAGGCCCTGCTAAAAAGTCTGTCCCCAAGTACTGTATTCAAATATGACAGAATAAATAAACAATTCAAGAGCACACACATTGTCTTTTGAAGTGGTATTGCTTGACCTGTATTAATTTGGATATTATTTAAAAACAAGTAGCTTACAGCACATAGCCAAAACAACAGCCTGGTGGTGGAGTTTGACTTTCACACGTCTATATTGCAAGGATCCAAAAAAAGCAACAATAAACAACTTTATCTGCCTAAACCTGAGGTTTACAAGGTACTGAGGAACTTGCAGGCAGCTTCTGCCCCATGCAGTGTTGTGATATGCAACCAGAGAGGAGCAAAAAGTCTCAAGGTTTCAAATGAAAGAGAATTTGGGATCGAGCATTACAGAGATTAGCTTGATCCTTAATCAATTCTCAAGAAAAACAACCAAAACCTCTTCTGCAGCCTGTCCAGAAGAATATCTGCAACTTCTTTACCTACAGGAGCCAAAATAATTAGTGGAGAACTGGTGGACTGGATTTATTTGACACTGGATCTATCGAGTAAGAATTATTTAAAATCTACACTGACCACATGGCCCTTATCTTTTATTGAGAGGGTTATAACAATTTTTTGGCCAAAGAACAGTGCCTAGTGAAGGCATGAGGAGAATGGATGTGATAGAAGAAAAGGAACTGCATTTCATCAGAAGCAAGATTTCACTAACAGTAAAGCAGTGTAGACAGAGAGGCAGTCTATTACACACAGATCTATAAAGCCTGTCTCATAAAACCTTCTGATCCTGAGCTTCTTATGCTTCCAGTAATGCACACAGCACAGGGCAGCATTTGCTGTGGAATATTATCCATCTTAACCCAGCCCAGACAGGGGAGTCCATCTTTATAAAGTTTATAGCCACAAACACAGCACTCGAGTGGTCTCCTTAACAATACCCATATTAGCTTTACCTATTTTATCCCACTCCTTGCCACAGGTTTAAATGTGTGGTTTAAATGTTCCAGGGCTACACTTTGATTTTACATTGCAGGCAGACAAGTGGGAAGGCAGAGGACAGGGAGAAAGTGCATCTTTATGATTATTTTTTTCAAACATTGTCACGTTTTCCAATTTCAGTTATAGATCCTCCATAGAAGCAGAGAGCACTTGGACTGACAAAACCCACCAACACTTAACTGCTCCATAAAGAGTAATAGGAAGAAAATATTCTTCTGCTGAACAGCTTTGTAGCTCCTTATGTTCTTTTAGGGTTAGAAAGTGTCCTGCTTATCATGCTTCTAAGTGTGCAGCATGGAATAGAAATATCAGGTCACATCTATACAAGACAGAATGTCTTGAAACACCACCACAAACCAGAAATATCAGGGAAATCTTCTCTTTAAATACAGCAGGAAAAAAAGATTTTTTATTTGCTTAAGAATGAAACTAGTGTCAAAGGAAACTTGAAAATGCTTTTATCAGATACTTAAAAAA
>NW_009953316.1:1352225-1356892 GCF_000747805.2 Chaetura pelagica
AGGTGTTTAAGGCCAGGTTGGATGAGGCTTGTGCAGCCTGGGCTGGTGGGAGGTGTCCCTGGTCATAGCAGGGAGGTTGGAACTTGATGATCTTAAAGATCCCTTCCAACCTTCACCATTCTATAATTTAATGACCAATATATGCATTTTTTCCTACAGATATCAGGACTCATGCTTTAAAGATACAGTGATAACCACAGAAAAAAATTAAAAAGGACATTCAGAAAATAATTTACATTCTGCATTGTGGTGTACCGAGAATCAGAGGGCAAATTTTAGATAAAACACAGGCAGAACACCAAGAAAAAAAATCCTGTAAATGACATTAAATAACAGAAAAGTTCTAGGGAAATGAATAAAACTTGAATTTTCTGCTAGGGGGATAGGAGATCTTGTTGGACATGAGTCCTTCCAACTAACACAGCTTAACCCTTAGCTCCATGGCTAACATGGCACAGTGACACAACATGGCTAAAAACAAATGGCTCATTTACTACAAGCCATTAGATGTAGAGGCCTGTTACAATTCAGATTTTGCAGACTGGATCACAGCTTCAGTCTCCTACAACAAGGCAGGTGTAATATTCTGTGCAAAGTATGTGTACAGTCACACCAGTTGGTCTGTGAGTAGCTGCAGAGCTACTTTCTGATCAATTAATTGACTTTCCCAGTTGTGTTTAGAGATGCCCACTGGGAAAGTTTGCTGGAAATTCCAAGCTGAAACGAGAAAGATTTTGCTTTTTTCAAGACTTCTCTTCTTCAAGGAAATAATTTCAAAATGGTCATACTAAAAAGAAGAAAAATACTATCTAAATTTCAGTTATCCATGTCAATTTTTTTCCTGATCAAAGGAGAATAACTGATACACTATGTAAGACTGGGCATAGGAAGAAGCAGTAATGTTCAAGGAAGATCCATGCAACTCCTCTGTTCAAAGATATATGAAAATGTACATTTTGGTGGCCTGGTCAATGTGTAGAGAAAGGAACTGTTTAAGAAACAAAACTATATTTAAAAAAAAATCATCTTATGCTGGAAGTGCTACAAGACAGGATCAGAGGAAGTTAAAGTATCACTGCTGGTTCTAGTTAATAAGGAAAATGAAAGTTTGAGGATCATTATAACCTCTTACCTGTCAATGTGACCCAAACCATTCAGGTCACTGAAAAACATATGGTGCATTAGGAAAAAGAGACTATAAAGTTTGTATTAAAAATGCCAGTAATTAACCACTTAATTCTAGACTCAGATTCTACACTTATTACCCCACTGACCTCAGGTACATCCTCTGACCTTAAAGGGTAACTGCAGGCACTTGTCACATCTACACAGCTCCTTTCATTATTACAGTAGCACCTAGATGGACTAATTCATGCTAAATTTACATTAGGCAGGCCATTTGTTAAGACTTCCTAATGTATAAAAAACCCATAAATCTAGGCAGAGCTAGAAAATCTTCTCCAATACCCAACATTCATGTAGCAAACTGCCTGCTGCACAACTTTGTACTATTCTACAAAAAATTAAGAGTTAAGTGCAACCTGGCATGATTTTGTTTATGCCTGCTACCAGCACAGAATGACAAAGAAATTTACTTCTACCTTTGTCAAAACAGAGGGGTGTCACCTGTGACATGATAATCCCATCCCACCTCCGAGGTATCACCCTCCCAGCTGCCAACAACCACAGCCCCTTCTCCAGATGTCACCAACTGCAGCTCTGCACTCAGCATTGCCAATACCTACAATGGGCTGAGACACAAGGGTGTGAGGACCAGCATTAAATAAATGCCATCTAGTTGTGGTGTCAGCACCATTTTTGCTGTTTGTATGTTCTGGGAATGAGAGCTTTATTTTAGAAACAGAGATGAAACAGCACGAGGTTGCTGGGTGAGTGTGGGAAGATACTGAGCTGCTTGTCAAACACTCCAGGCTTGATGAACACATGATGCTGAAACCTTGACTGTTAGACTAAGGTCCAAACCAGATTGAGATTCATCTGAGTTTGGACTGCTCTAAGCAAACAGGCAGACAAGAAGCAATACTGGAAGATAAACTGTGACTAAAAGTGCAGCTCTGTTCAGAGAAGGAGCCATTAGAGCAGAGCTTCTCTCTGCATGGCTGATGTCTTCGCACCTTCCTATGGTGAAAAAATTGAAGTATTTTTAATACTATTTAGTCTTCCAGAGCTACAGAGTAAGGTAGGTGCAATATACCCAACTTTCAAGTCCAGTAACAATTTTTACTACCAGCAACAAAAAGTTTTACTTCTGAGCTAATCTCATATGAACTAGGAGGCAACAAGAGACCTGAACTACTTCATAGACATCTTAATACTATTTTTATAAACCTTGTTTTTGGAATATGAGAGCACTTTGCCACAAAACACAATTTGATACTATTTCCCAAAATGTTGAATGTTTACTTTGACTTTACAACTATGATTTCACTTAGGTGGGGTCTCTGCAGAACTACGGAGGTCTATTTTCTCCCCTCAATTTAGCCCAATGCTACCCGAAGGGAGGGGAAAAAAAAACAAACAGAGAACTGGTTAATTACAAGTAGCAGCAAATGAGCTGTAATGGAGGTGTCAGGAATGTAAATCAGTGACTCTGATGCAGCACCAGCAGCATCTGTGCATGCAGCTTCCAAAGTAATGAGTTGGTGCTGATGTACTGGCATCCTGCTTTGATCACTTTATCTTGTTCAAGAGTTCTGATGGAAAAAAAAAGGTTGGTGTCACTGACCAACCCTCCCACAGCCTGGACGTGCACAAATATTAGTGGCTGAGCAAGGATTGCTGCCTTTCCACCCCAGGATTTCAGAACGGATGGTTACATAGCTGGGGACCTTAGCTCCATGGGGAGCACAAATCCTTGCAACATGAAGTGTCATGTTCTAACATATAGAGGTAACTGGCAATTCATTCCTCACCCTGTAACCAGGAACAGGTGGATGCTTCTGAAAAAAATCATCCTACCATCAGCTCTGCAAAATGTGCTCCCTTCCAGACAGAGGTTTGCTGCTGCTTGCTCCAAAGTGGGGGCTGTGAGATTTGCAGGCTTTGATCCTACAGATGGCTTGTGCTCATAAAAAAACCATCCTTAGAAAAGGTATTTGTAAACCTCAGCAACAGAAGATTACAAAGTACAGAACAAATTAATAACACAAAGAAGAGATGTGGGTTTTAACCTTCCTCGGTTTAATCCTGTAATTGGGAAATAATTTATACAAAATCCTAACAAAGAATGTTTAGTATATTAAAACAAGAGGCTTTAGTCCTGGAAAAGGAGCAGGGAGCCAGATGTACCACTGCAGAGTGTTACATGCCAGCTACACTGTGAAGAATCAGTCCTTATTGCTCAGGGATGGCTGATGAAACTGCAGCCAGCAGCAAGAGCTGCCCTTAATGAGCGTATCCATCAGCTTTCAGGGGACATGGCTGGTACCAGCACACAGGGCTGGGGAACACGCCAATTCCACTCTGGGCACCAATGTGTGAAGAAAGGATTTCACTCACTTGCTTTCCTAAGGAAGTCTATAAAATTCCTTCAAGTGTCTATGTAAGCAAACACAGAAAACCTGTGCTGTCCTGTAACATGAGCACGTGCCTTCCCCTTCAAACACATCAGCCAGACTCACCTGGAGAGGAGAGGGATGTTCAGATAAGGATGACATGCTTATTCTCTTATAACAATATCCTACAGTAACTACACCCTACCATAGCTAGCCTACCCTTCCAGAAAAGCTTGTTATTTTCAGTACTAATTCCTATCAAATAAAATAAAAATCTTAGTCATAGGGGCCTACAGGAAAGCTGGGGAGGGATGAGGGGATGTAGTGAGAGGACAAGAGGTAATGAATTAAAACTGGAAGAGGGGAGATTTAGATTCAACATTAGGAGGAGATTCTTCACTAAGAGGGTGGTGAGACACTGGCCTAGGTTGCCCAAAGAAGCTGTTGAAGTTTCATCCCTGCAAATGTTCAAGGGCAGGTTGGATGGGGCTTGGAGCAACCTGGTCTGGTGGGAGGTGTCCCTGCCTATGCAGGGGGTTGGATCTAGATGATCTTTAAGGCCCTTTCCAACTCAAACCAGTCTGTGATTCTATGATATGATTCTATGACTTTTTGGTTTTTTTTAAATTAATTTCAAGATTGCTTTCTGGATGCCACACCATAAAGTATAAAAAAAAACAACTGTGTGTGAAAAACCGGAGATAGCCTGAGAGGAACTTTAATTAATGGGCCCATGATTTCCAGAAAGGAAACAAAAGGGAAAAAAGGATTATGACAAAGAAAAGAATTGGCTTGGCCCTCTTAGCTGAATTTTAAATAATGGATTAAAAAAGTTTCTGTAACTCAAAAAAATCACATTCAGTGCTTCAAACCTACCTCCTGAGCAAATAAGCACATTTAAAGTTCACATTACAGCTCAAATGTTTCAATGAAAACACACATGCCCATGCAAACAGAATCTTGAGTCTGGGCTTAACAGCAAAACACACAGATATTATGCCAGAATCCCCTGCTCCCACTTCCTTCAGAATGAATCTGCATCTAGCTAAAAAGTGCCCAATTAATATTTCATCCAGCCCTGTTAAGTACTCTCATTCTTAATGGACTCTATTGATCAAAGGAAGAAAGTTAAATATCTATGTTGCTGTAGGG
>NW_009953316.1:1361361-1398206 GCF_000747805.2 Chaetura pelagica
CCATGGCTAACATGGCACAGTGACACAACATGGCTAAAAACAAATGGCTCATTTACTACAAGCCATTAGATGTAGAGGCCTGTTACAATTCAGATTTTGCAGACTGGATCACAGCTTCAGTCTCCTACAACAAGGCAGGTGTAATATTCTGTGCAAAGTATGTGTACAGTCACACCAGTTGGTCTGTGAGTAGCTGCAGAGCTACTTTCTGATCAATTAATTGACTTTCCCAGTTGTGTTTAGAGATGCCCACTGGGAAAGTTTGCTGGAAATTCCAAGCTGAAACGAGAAAGATTTTGCTTTTTTCAAGACTTCTCTTCTTCAAGGAAATAATTTCAAAATGGTCATACTAAAAAGAAGAAAAATACTATCTAAATTTCAGTTATCCATGTCAATTTTTTTCCTGATCAAAGGAGAATAACTGATACACTATGTAAGACTGGGCATAGGAAGAAGCAGTAATGTTCAAGGAAGATCCATGCAACTCCTCTGTTCAAAGATATATGAAAATGTACATTTTGGTGGCCTGGTCAATGTGTAGAGAAAGGAACTGTTTAAGAAACAAAACTATATTTAAAAAAAAATCATCTTATGCTGGAAGTGCTACAAGACAGGATCAGAGGAAGTTAAAGTATCACTGCTGGTTCTAGTTAATAAGGAAAATGAAAGTTTGAGGATCATTATAACCTCTTACCTGTCAATGTGACCCAAACCATTCAGGTCACTGAAAAACATATGGTGCATTAGGAAAAAGAGACTATAAAGTTTGTATTAAAAATGCCAGTAATTAACCACTTAATTCTAGACTCAGATTCTACACTTATTACCCCACTGACCTCAGGTACATCCTCTGACCTTAAAGGGTAACTGCAGGCACTTGTCACATCTACACAGCTCCTTTCATTATTACAGTAGCACCTAGATGGACTAATTCATGCTAAATTTACATTAGGCAGGCCATTTGTTAAGACTTCCTAATGTATAAAAAACCCATAAATCTAGGCAGAGCTAGAAAATCTTCTCCAATACCCAACATTCATGTAGCAAACTGCCTGCTGCACAACTTTGTTCTATTCTACAAAAAATTAAGAGTTAAGTGCAACCTGGCATGATTTTGTTTATGCCTGCTACCAGCACAGAATGACAAAGAAATTTACTTCTACCTTTGTCAAAACAGAGGGGTGTCACCTGTGACATGATAATCCCATCCCACCTCCGAGGTATCACCCTCCCAGCTGCCAACAACCACAGCCCCTTCTCCAGATGTCACCAACTGCAGCTCTGCACTCAGCATTGCCAATACCTACAATGGGCTGAGACACAAGGGTGTGAGGACCAGCATTAAATAAATGCCATCTAGTTGTGGTGTCAGCACCATTTTTGCTGTTTGTATGTTCTGGGAATGAGAGCTTTATTTTAGAAACAGAGATGAAACAGCACGAGGTTGCTGGGTGAGTGTGGGAAGATACTGAGCTGCTTGTCAAACACTCCAGGCTTGATGAACACATGATGCTGAAACCTTGACTGTTAGACTAAGGTCCAAACCAGATTGAGATTCATCTGAGTTTGGACTGCTCTAAGCAAACAGGCAGACAAGAAGCAATACTGGAAGATAAACTGTGACTAAAAGTGCAGCTCTGTTCAGAGAAGGAGCCATTAGAGCAGAGCTTCTCTCTGCATGGCTGATGTCTTCGCACCTTCCTATGGTGAAAAAATTGAAGTATTTTTAATACTATTTAGTCTTCCAGAGCTACAGAGTAAGGTAGGTGCAATATACCCAACTTTCAAGTCCAGTAACAATTTTTACTACCAGCAACAAAAAGTTTTACTTCTGAGCTAATCTCATATGAACTAGGAGGCAACAAGAGACCTGAACTACTTCATAGACATCTTAATACTATTTTTATAAACCTTGTTTTTGGAATATGAGAGCACTTTGCCACAAAACACAATTTGATACTATTTCCCAAAATGTTGAATGTTTACTTTGACTTTACAACTATGATTTCACTTAGGTGGGGTCTCTGCAGAACTACGGAGGTCTATTTTCTCCCCTCAATTTAGCCCAATGCTACCCGAAGGGAGGGGAAAAAAAAACAAACAGAGAACTGGTTAATTACAAGTAGCAGCAAATGAGCTGTAATGGAGGTGTCAGGAATGTAAATCAGTGACTCTGATGCAGCACCAGCAGCATCTGTGCATGCAGCTTCCAAAGTAATGAGTTGGTGCTGATGTACTGGCATCCTGCTTTGATCACTTTATCTTGTTCAAGAGTTCTGATGGAAAAAAAAAGGTTGGTGTCACTGACCAACCCTCCCACAGCCTGGACGTGCACAAATATTAGTGGCTGAGCAAGGATTGCTGCCTTTCCACCCCAGGATTTCAGAACGGATGGTTACATAGCTGGGGACCTTAGCTCCATGGGGAGCACAAATCCTTGCAACATGAAGTGTCATGTTCTAACATATAGAGGTAACTGGCAATTCATTCCTCACCCTGTAACCAGGAACAGGTGGATGCTTCTGAAAAAAATCATCCTACCATCAGCTCTGCAAAATGTGCTCCCTTCCAGACAGAGGTTTGCTGCTGCTTGCTCCAAAGTGGGGGCTGTGAGATTTGCAGGCTTTGATCCTACAGATGGCTTGTGCTCATAAAAAAACCATCCTTAGAAAAGGTATTTGTAAACCTCAGCAACAGAAGATTACAAAGTACAGAACAAATTAATAACACAAAGAAGAGATGTGGGTTTTAACCTTCCTCGGTTTAATCCTGTAATTGGGAAATAATTTATACAAAATCCTAACAAAGAATGTTTAGTATATTAAAACAAGAGGCTTTAGTCCTGGAAAAGGAGCAGGGAGCCAGATGTACCACTGCAGAGTGTTACATGCCAGCTACACTGTGAAGAATCAGTCCTTATTGCTCAGGGATGGCTGATGAAACTGCAGCCAGCAGCAAGAGCTGCCCTTAATGAGCGTATCCATCAGCTTTCAGGGGACATGGGCACACAGGGCTGGGGAACACGCCAATTCCACTCTGGGCACCAATGTGTGAAGAAAGGATTTCACTCACTTGCTTTCCTAAGGAAGTCTATAAAATTCCTTCAAGTGTCTATGTAAGCAAACACAGAAAACCTGTGCTGTCCTGTAACATGAGCACGTGCCTTCCCCTTCAAACACATCAGCCAGACTCACCTGGAGAGGAGAGGGATGTTCAGATAAGGATGACATGGTTATTCTGCTATAACAATATCCTACAGTAACTACACCCTACCATAGCTAGCCTACCCTTCCAGAAAAGCTTGTTATTTTCAGTACTAATTCCTATCAAATAAAATAAAAATCTTAGTCATAGGGGCCTACAGGAAAGCTGGGGAGGGATGAGGGGATGTAGTGAGAGGACAAGAGGTAATGAATTAAAACTGGAAGAGGGGAGATTTAGATTCAACATTAGGAGGAGATTCTTCACTAAGAGGGTGGTGAGACACTGGCCTAGGTTGCCCAAAGAAGCTGTTGAAGTTTCATCCCTGCAAATGTTCAAGGGCAGGTTGGATGGGGCTTGGAGCAACCTGGTCTGGTGGGAGGTGTCCCTGCCTATGCAGGGGGTTGGATCTAGATGATCTTTAAGGCCCTTTCCAACTCAAACCAGTCTGTGATTCTATGATATGATTCTATGACTTTTTGGTTTTTTTTAAATTAATTTCAAGATTGCTTTCTGGATGCCACACCATAAAGTATAAAAAAAAACAACTGTGTGTGAAAAACCGGAGATAGCCTGAGAGGAACTTTAATTAATGGGCCCATGATTTCCAGAAAGGAAACAAAAGGGAAAAAAGGATTATGACAAAGAAAAGAATTGGCTTGGCCCTCTTAGCTGAATTTTAAATAATGGATTAAAAAAGTTTCTGTAACTCAAAAAAATCACATTCAGTGCTTCAAACCTACCTCCTGAGCAAATAAGCACATTTAAAGTTCACATTACAGCTCAAATGTTTCAATGAAAACACACATGCCCATGCAAACAGACTCTTGAGTCTGGGCTTAACAGCAAAACACACAGATATTATGCCAGAATCCCCTGCTCCCACTTCCTTCAGAATGAATCTGCATCTAGCTAAAAAGTGCCCAATTAATATTTCATCCAGCCCTGTTAAGTACTCTCATTCTTAATGGACTCTATTGATCAAAGGAAGAAAGTTAAATATCTATGTTGCTGTAGGGAAAACTAAAGTTGTAATTTATGAAGTGATCATCGTTTCATAGGTAAACGTATGGAATAAAGAGGTTTAAGAATTTTGATATTCTAAAGCTGTTCAAACTATATCTCCTATATATGTTTCTAGGATGCAGAGCTAGACAGGGGTAACTACTCACCACCAAAGCCCCTTCATCAAACCAAGCTGCTGAAACAACAGGCAACTCAAGCTGAAAGGTAGAAATACATAGTTCTTGCTTCTTCACTCCAATTCCAAGGTGTGCACAAGGCATGTATGGTCTGAAGGGTTTCACCAGCTAAGGGAAAGCTGTGTCAAGAGCAAAATCATGTCTGCAAAGGAGCAGCAGGAAGTCAGACACATTGCTTGAATGAGCCTTGCCCTGGCAGCCCTCAGGAAAGTGTCAGGACCAAGTACTGGCTGAAAGGAGCAAGCAAAGAGATCCTGTTTTATTCCTTTTGCTTTCAAAAGGAATAGGATTTTGGATGTACAAGATAAATAACAGAAGTTGAAAAGATTTGTAGTCACTTTTATCAGTTTATCTTCCTACCGGAAGCAGCTCTATGCATTTTGAATCTGGCCTCTTTAAACCTAAGAGGTGTGACAACATCCCATCCACTCTGCAAAACACCATTTGCACTTGGCAATGCCATCAGGGATCAGAAAATGGCAGCACTTAAATCAACATAAGCAGCTCTCCCTGCTATGCCACCCTCTGCACGGGGTCAGCATGACTGTCTGGGCAGTGACACAGCAAAGTAGCCTTGGGACAAAAAGGGGAAGGGATGGAAGAGTAGAAAGGAAGAGAAGTTAGACTATTTTAATCCCTCACTGCTAATGAAAGCTCCATGGTTTAAGCAACGTTGATGGTACTTAATATTTCCAGCATAACTTATGAACATGGCAGTCCTCCTTATCTGCAGGATGTCATGGGCAACTCAGGACCATTGTTCCCAGGCATAATGCATGACAAGAGAACTCAGGAATGCTGGCAGCAACAGTATCATCAGGGCAAGCAAGGCTGAAATTACTGTTTTGTGACAAAGCACTACATATACATGCTATATTTTTTTTGGAACGGGTTTCCCAGGGAGGTTGCAGCTGCCCTTTCCCTGGAAGTGTTCAAGGCCAGGCTGAATGGGGCTCTGAGCAACCTCTTCTAGGAAAAGGTGTCCCTGTCAATGCAGGCGGGATCTAGATGATCTTTAAGGTCCCTTCCAACTCAAACCATTCTAAGATTCTCTGATAACTGGGAAATAAAGGATTAATTCAGGAGGTTTAGGGGGGTTCTGAGCAAGCTGGTCTAGCTGAAGATGTCCCTGCTCACTGCAAAGGGGTTGGACTAGATGATCTTTAAAGGCCCCTTCCAACCCAACACATTCTGTGATTCTATTTAGAGTTCACTGTCTTTGGGGGAGCCAAGGGAGGTCAACCAGAAGGTGATGAGCCTGAAGGCTCTGTCCAAGGACTTCTAAGTAGCTTTCTGTTTTGTTACTGGAAAAATACCATGTAGTAGTTCACAAATAAGTTGTTATCTGTACTTACAATTCAGCCTTCCAAAGCAGCATGGGCTAATGAAAGTAGCAAAAGGAATTGCTAGAAAACTGAAAGGTTCTCATGAGGGAATCTGCACAAATCAAGATAAAATAGAAACTATTTGCCTGGATGTCTCCAACATGGATTTCTACACTACAGTAGTATGTGAGCACTGAAGATATTAGCATTAAGGAACTGTCATTGTTCCTTTTTAAGAGGTAGAACAGAAGAGTCCCTTAAAAGTCACCATGTGAGCCCAACATCAGAAGGGTAATGGGAACAGTGAAATAAACCCATACTTCCCTGGTCTAAGTCTAATGTTGTCATTAAAAAGTTAATTTTCTTTCTATGCTGTTTGTTGGGGTTTTTTAGTTTGTTTGGGTTTGGTTTGTTGTTTGGGTTATTTTTGTTTCCTTGGTTTTTTGGTTGGTTGTTTTTGTTGCTGTGGTTTGATTTTTTAAATCAACATCCAGAAAACTTGCATCACGGCTTTGTGGGCAAATTATATTTGACAATCAAAGTGTCAGTGTTATTCATTTAACATGGCCTCATCACCAACCTTCTCAGCTTTACTTCCCAGTTAAAAAGAGTATTGGCTAAATGCAAAGCAAGTGCTCTTCATGTTTCTATGTATTTACAGTAAACCAAACACAACTGCCTTAGATTTTATTTTCAGTAAACACTATAAACCAGGCTTCATTATATAGCAGCCACCCATTAAAGGAAGAGATAATATTGATGTTTTGCCATTTATTCCCATTCACTCTATCCTGAATGAAACCCTCTGCTGAACATATTTTCAAGGCTATAATAGCCTGTTGCAGGGCTATCACGGAGCCCTCACTTCCATCAGTGATCAGAGCACTGGAAATGATCAAGGATCGTGTGAAATGTATTGATTTGGTTTGTAACACTGTTTTAAAAACTGGTTTTAGAATGTTTTAAATGCGTGAAGATCATACCGTTCAAAGCAGCCTGGGCAAATCCCAAACCTCTCTGTGTTTAATCAAACGAGCTCCTCCAGCTCCTGAGGGGCATTCCTCCTGATGGCAAGGTTCATGATCAAAAGTCTCACAGTAAGGCAGTAAAGCCATCAAAATCTAATTCAGAATAAACATCCAAGATCCAGACGATGCAAAGAAACGTCAGGGATTAAAACTGTCAGTGCTGGATAATTTCATCCATGAGTCTATCAAAACCCAAACACAGCGATGCCCAAGATCCAGAATTTGGCTTTGTTGCAGACACAGGATTTTGGCAGTGATACTAAAGTGACACACGTATCAGGGAAAACCTCACCCTTGCTTTGCTTTGTACAAACATCACCTGGGCAGCAGAAACCAAAGGGAACAGGTGGGGTGGACACTGGGTCCAGCCCTAGTCAATACCTACATCAATGACCTGGACAAAGGGACAGTGTCACCTCAGCAAGTTTGATAATGACACAAAACTGTGAGGGGTGTCTGACACACCAGAGGGCTGTGCTGCCATCCAGCATGGCCTGGACAGGCTGGAGAGTTGGGTGGGGAGATTGGGGGCTGGCCTGCTGGAGAGCAGCTCCAGGGAAAAGGACCTCAGGTTCCTGGTGGACAACATGCTGACCATGAGCCAACAATGTGCCCTGGTGGCCAAGAAGGCCAATGGCATCCTGGGGTGCATCAAGAAGAGTGTGGCCAGCAGGTCAAAGGAGGTCATCTTTCCCCTCTGTTCTGCCCTGATGAGGCCACATCTAGAATACTGCATCCAATTCTGGGCTCCCCAGTTCATGAAGGGCAAGGAACTACTGGAAAGGGTCTAGGATAGGGCCACAAAGATGACTGGGGGAATGGAGCACTTGTCCTGTCAGAAACAGCTGAGAGAGCTGGGGATGTTCAGCTGGAGGAGACTGAGAAGGGATCTCATCAACACTTAAAAATAAACAAAAGGGGGTGTCAGGAAGATGGGACCAGACTTTTTTCAGTGGTGTCCAGTGACAGGACAAGGGGCAAAGGTCACAAACTGGAATACAGGAGGTTCAAGCTAAAGAAAGAAAAACTCCTGTACTGTGAGGGTGACAGAGCACTGGAACAGGCTGCCCAGAGAGGTTGTGGAGTCTCCATCCCTGTGTGATGTGCTCTAGGGGATCCTGTTCTAGCAGGGGGGTTGGACTAGATGATTTTCAGAGGTCCCTTCCAATCCCTATTGTTCTGTGATTCTGCTTGATAGCCAAAGAGGACCTGGATTTCCTAACAGTTTGGCTGGGGACTATGTTTTTGCCAAGAAACCAGCAACAAGAAGCAACTCCATGTTGTCTACAAGAGAGCAGTGAAGCAGAAGAGGAATGGCAAAGTATTTCAGAAAAAGCACTAGTGCCCAGCTATGAATTTATCTACCACGTGGAATCAAAACCCACAGAAGATAAAGTAAAAACATTTATTTTAGACTGAATTTGCCCTATCTGCTTACTCTATTCCTAAATGAATAATCAAGATGTTACTTGGCTCTTGATACCACGGGGGAATAAAATTTCACCACTGCAGCTGCCAAATCTCCAGTTACCAGCCCTTCAAATTAAGGAGAAATACCCACAATACAAATGTACAATTTGATTAAAGTTCAACTCTTTGCCCAAAGCCTGGCTCTTCCTGTAACATTGCATTCTTTTATTCTTGTGTAAACTTCTCATTATAACAGAGACATCTTCATAATATAATAATTCTGGTTATAATGTAACTGTGGGTAACATAACTCCTACATTAGAAAAGGCAGCATGCTCTAGTAATGTTGCTTTAATGCAATTTGTGTACTGCAGGAACTGACTGAACCTGGTCATTTAGGATTTGATCAATGGGAATTAGTGTCTTAAAGAGATGAACCATTTGATAATTCAGAATTTGATCAATGTGAATCAGGACCTTGCAGAGATAAAACATTTATTGTGAACGTTTGGGATATCAGTCTGACCCAGGCAGGGCTGGAGAAGGTAATAAGCAGGCATCAATAAAGACTGCAGACAAAGTACAGAAGACCTGCCAGTTCTCTGATTCAAGTCTTGACAGGATATTTGGTTTTTCCTTTTTAATGGGGTGAATTATCCCTAAAGACTGATGAAGCCACAGCTGATGTAATTTCAGGGTCTAAATGGAGGAAGGAAAAGGAAAATCCAGGAAATATTTAAGCAATTATCTCCTCCTCTTAGCTCTTGAAAGAGATGTAGCTCCAAGAGTTGAAAAAATGCAAGTTATCTCAATAAAACTTAACTAATTCTAGACATGCTTAAAATAAAGGGAGACTATTTTGTAATAATACCACAATTAGATCTATTAATCTCACACTTAGAACCTGAGATCACACTGACATGCAGCACATTGGTTTATGCATTAGCAAAATTTAGCAGTTCAACCTTATTTAATTCTTCTTTTACAGCCAATTAAACAAGCTCTTTAAACACCACTGCTTGAAACTCTGTTCTCAATCCTCACATGCAATTAAAGTGAACATGAGAAGTGCCTGATGACACCAAAAGAGCATCATCTTTAGCTTTCACTACATCATTCATAATTTATCAGTCAATTTACATACAAAGGCAATGAGTTTAAACCTACTGAGTTTAAACCTTGCCTAAAAAACCACAGCATTTAAAAGGATCTTATATAAGGAAAAAAAATGAAATTATCAAGTAATATTGATATTTCATGCACTTTATCAAACCTACTGCAATTTATGCACATACTTCAGGTACTTTTTTCTTTTCCTAAGGTTCTCTTTTTGGTTTTTAAGGTAATGGAACCAAAACTGGATCCACTAATCATAGAATCCTAGGGGTTGGAAGGGACCTCGAAAGATCATCTAGTCCAAAATCAAAAAGCTCCAAATAATTCTGGTGGAAATTTGAAGTGCAAAACAGCACACCAGTTTGACTGAAAGACCAGTCAAATAGGCAATTTCTATTGATAACTTTAGTCTCTAGAAAAACAAGAAATGACCATTCTCATCAAGTGTTAGGAATCTCTGATTCCCCCTCTAAACATCTTTGTTTTCTGCAGGTAGATTAAAACATCCTTCAAAATGGTTTCCTTAAAATTCTTAGAAGATAAGGATTGGCCTCTGCTGTATCTACCAGTTCCATTTGTGCAAAAAGGAACCCCAAAGCATTTGATTTACTTAGGAAATCATTTGTATATTAGAGGGAGAACATCAAACCCAAAGCCATTTCCCACCTCTGAACACAACAACCACCCAGAGCCATTGACTATTACTTCCAATCAGAACAAAGCTTGGCTTGGAATAGTGAAAGTTAATTAGGCAATAACTACATTTCAAAACCTGAAAATACCCCACACTGCAACAAAGGAAGGAGAGTTAGCCCCTTGGTGAGAATCTTATCACAGATGAAAAACATGACAGTGAACAACAACATATCAGACTTCCCATACAACATGGGGAACCCTCCAAATGATGCTTACATCACTCCTCCAGTCAATGGTCACTTTGTCTCTCTTGTTTAAGGACAGATTAAGTCAGTCCTCAGTAAACTCTGCACCACTGACCAGCACAAAGACTTCATATTTATACTACAGAATATTTAACAATTCATTATATTAAGATACAAAACTATTTTTATCTTACAGTTAAGAACTTTATTTATATCATGATCAGCACTGCAAAAACACCTTTTCTCTTTTTTCTCCTCAAAAAACAAAACCAAATCCAAAAGAAAATCCCTCCAGAAACCTAAAAACTGTCACAGAATAATTCATTTTATCCAGCATTTCTCAGTTACTGCTGAGACTAAAAGGTTGTAAAAACTTCTCTGTATCTTTACAAAAATGATAAATGGAACATTCTGCCTAATGGATGAACCAGCAGAAAGGGAAGAATCCAAGGCTAAGGGTCAGAGTCACTTTGATCCATCAATTATTGTATCTTCATTCAACCATCCTCAGGACTAATAAAAATTATTTAATTCGACCTTCATTGTTAAGGCCAAAGTGAAGTTGCTAATTTAAATCCTTTCACATCATGCATACACAGGATGAATACTATTGTAATGCAAAGCTGGAACTATAATTTTGGTGCTCCTTTAGAGAAAAAGTGTGAAGGAATATATTCTTAAAATATTTCATGCATCTTATCAAATCTAAGATATTAATTAGCACATGACTAACGTACACAGCCCATTTCCATGAAGCTTAATAGTTACTGTGCAGTGGCTTCCAAATTCTTCAAAATTCTCTCATGTCAATAACCAGCACAGACTGATAAAATCTATGGGGATGGGAGAATTATTGTGCATTTTAATGTGGATAAGAGCTCAGCTACTGCCAGGCTCAAAAAGGACAGGAGGAAGGACTTACTTGAACCGAGATGACACTTCATCAGCAGCTTTTTGGTATTGCTCCGTGGTAACTTTGTAGAACTGGGCACTCTGGGTAATTGAAAGAAAAAATAATAGAGATTTCATACAATATAATTTATAGGCATACTAATAATCTAGTAAACAATGTTAATGTAGCTATTTTATCCATTTAAGTTGCTCAGGAACACCCAAAAACTAACCCTCAAAGCAAGTATTCTGCAAAATTTCAGGGATTGCTCTTCTTTTTTTAAATATCTTTTTCTTAAATAAGTATATCCTCTTGGTTCTGGAAGGTTATGTAAAAAAGATGGCTCTCAAGAAGGAGAACTTGAGGAGATGTGGGATAAGAATCACATCTTTAGCAGTAGGTGCTGCTGGAGCCTTTGAAGTATCTACGTCAGGAAAAAAAAAATAATCAAAATACTGAATACTTACTTTTTTGCACATCCCTGTTTGTGTTACTCACACATAGACCCCCCTCTAGTTTGCAGGTGATTATTCAGTCAAACTTCCAAGTTGCACAATAAATTAACTATGGCTTGAGCATCTCTTGCTCCTTCCCTTGATAAGGCCCTTGCAGTGAGTTATTTTAATTCTCCAAACTTCCAGGTTGCTTCAATCAGTTGCTAATTTTAATTTTTTTCAAATCAGGCAACTTGGGGCAATAGAACTTTTGTCTGCTTGAAAATGGCAAAGTTTCTCAGTGGGATGTAGGATATTCAAAGACAAATCACTGTAATGTTGTGATGCTTCATGTCTAGATAATATATACTTGGTATTTTTAAAGAGGTTTTTATAGTCTTAGCACAGTTGGACTTAAGATGTAATAACTAAGGCACCTGGCTTCACAGTTGGAGGAATAAAGAAAAGTTAAAGCAGTTCACGAGTTCTCTAAAGCCATTTTTCTCTGAGTTGTGGGACAAACAGGTCAGGGAGAGGCAGAAAGGTTTTGCTGGCCCTTGCAGCAACTCTTCCATAGCTTGGCAGCTCCTGAGTCATCTGGCATCCCAGGGAGTCACGTTAAGATGGCAACAAAACTCTGGCAGCCACACACTGCACGATGACAGGAGAACCACCTTCAATCCTTATTTTTAACAACCTACCTATGAATATCCTGGTTTCAGGACATTCACAACATTGATTTTGCAGCTTTAAAACATTTAACACCCATGAAGGGCACAACTCAGCCCATGGAAAGTGTCATTCCAGTTTTATTTTGGCTGAAGTAAGCAGTTGGTTTTTTTGTGGTTTGTATTTTTTTTTAATTTCAGACATTGATGTATGAAAAATCAATATGTCTAAAACACCATTAGGGAAAAAAAAAAGAGAGAAATTAAACCCCTCTGCAACTGGAGAGATCACTCTTTTGCAAAAGGCAAAGATGACACAGTTTCCTTGATCCCTGGGTTAGTAAACATGTCCTGAGCAACATTTAGCCCTGCCAAATTATGAGGAATGCAGGGAAAACAGCCCACAACAGCAAAACCACTGATGGAAACACCAAAAGATGCAGGAAAATATTAAAAAATTAGAGGAGACAACATTATTTATTCCAATTCGAAGACCTCATTTTCCAAGGTTCTTTGTAAATGATCATCTTGAAATGCAGAAAATTCACCAAAAAAATACCACCAACTCCATACATGGGTAGGATTGTATTGCAAGCCTCATATTTTACCACAAATTATAACAAATTGTGTAACAACAACAGCAGCCAAAGGTCGTGCACAGATCACAGAGAGCACAGGGGGCTGCTGCAGTCCTGCTGAGATTCAGACCTAATAATTCATTTGTACTGGAATCAAGGTTTCCAGGCATGTGACTCGGGGTCATTTGCTTTTTCATAAATCATCGTTGGCCAGTAAGAAAATGAAAATGAAATCCTCCTCACACCAGTGACCCCCGTTGCATTCAGCAATCTCAGCTGCCCAATGACAGTCACATCCAGGTTCCTCGGACGGAGATGAAATCAATAGGGATGCGATTAGACAGCAGACTGACTCTGGAGTGAGTGTGGACAGGTCACCATGGGAGATGATGAATAGCTCTCTATCATCCTACAGTCCCCTACCATGCTAACATTTACTATAATCTTATTTGGGCTGCGATTTATCTTTCTTTAGCCTGATCAATAAAGATGAACACAACAGTTGTAAGGATCGATTGCCATTTTTTATCATTTTCGAGCATGAAGGAGCATTTGTGACACAAAAACAATATTCTGAGTGTACTTGTTCTACTTTTTAATTGCAGTTCAAGTGATCAACTGAGCTGCTATATATGCTAACAAGTTTTAATCCCACAGAAGACTCAAGCTATCTAGAAATCATTTGCTGTCTTAGAGCATGCTGTGTTTCTTGGATCAAATCTTCCCTTGAAACTCACTGAGGTTCTTTTTTAGAGAGATATTGTCTATAATCCAGAGATGAAGTTTCATTTTGGAAGTCCTCCCTGATCCTCAAGATAAGAGTGCAGTGCTCATTTCTCTAAACACAGGGGGAAAAAAAAGGTGCTATAGCATAGCATTGTTAGGCAATTTCATCAGTATCTAGAGACATACAGGTAAGGATTTATGCTGTATATATAATCTGCATATTCATGGCCTGTTCAACTCAGAGTGGAGGAAAAAAAAGCTACTGTCCCAATCTCAGGTTAGGAGGAGTGGCAAAGCAGAGGGTAGCTATGGAGCAGGCCTGTGGATCTTCACAAGATCCCACAGATATTCCAAATAGAGCTGTTTTCTCCCCAAACGTGATTCTCCAAATAGAGCTGTTGCCTTCCCAAAATGATTCTATGATTCTACAATTTCAAACTGTGCACGAGTGGGGAAAAGTGAGGGAAAGGAATAAAAATGTAACATCATTTACCAGTCTGCATCAAGTACCACGTTTGTGAACATACAAAGCTCAGGTGTGTTTATCACAAGATATATACACTTAGATGTATTCTTGAATTCTTGAAAATAAATAAGCCACTAAAACAGTGGCAAATACTACAACCAAGTTCCCTTGTCTCTTTGATTCAGGTCGCCTTAGGCACATGCAATATAAAACAGTCTTTACTTTGAGTTACACAACACCTTCCCCTCTTCAGCCTTCACCGTTGCTGTATGACAAACAGATGGGTTTCTGTAGATCTTTATGGTCTTCCTTTGTTGCAAGAAGTATGAAAGCGTAAGAAGGGTTTTATGAAAGACACTGGGAACTTCCAAAAGGGAAGAGAAGTGTGTCAGGGTTCTAGCAATTAATCATCATCCTCAATTATGCAGAAGATGCTATTTCTGTACCTGTTACGGAGCTCTTGCACAACGTGGGCATGTTGCTCGACTTCAAGTATCAAAATAAAGAGGCAATTTAGGTTCTTGATGACTAAGCCTTAGCTTCTTCAAAGTCAAGTATCTAGTCTAAACTGATGGCTGAGATGTGCTCCACAACCATGGTGGTTGCTGGCCAGCATCCCACTCACCTCACAGAGTCATCAGTCACATGATTTATTCTATCACTGAAAAGTCAATGAGGGCTTTAATAACTATCTCAAAATAAGTGATTAACATTAAAGCTGCTAATGTTGGGAGGAAATAAACCCACTTGTGCATGCTCCTCACTTTTAATTTGCTTGACTGAAGAAACACTGTCCACTTTTACAATAAAAATTGATGTACTGGACCAGCCCAAATATTCATCCAGCTCAGGACTCTGGCAAGTATTAATAGCACCCGTGTGGGATAAACAGGCACATGATGATGCTGGGTGATCCTCCAGCACATACAATGACCAAAATCTGTCCCCAGACTGCACCATGACCATCAGCAGAGGTGATCCCAGCCATGCCACATGTGACCAGCTGAACACAGACATAACCACTATGTGAGAATGCTACTTCCCACACAAAATGCCAGAAAAAGCAAAGGATTCCAAGACATCCTTACCTACCTCTTACAGAGCACAAGAGGTACTTGTGATCATTAGTCACCAAGGTTTTTTCATGCATAAAGAACTATAGCCTTAATTACCTTCCACAAGAAGTAGGGAATTAATTTCCATTTAATAGTATGCAAATGCTAAGAAAGAAAGGCCTGTTAGAAACTAGTAATTTTGTCAGAACTGCAATGCTATGAGATGGATGCCATGCACGCTAAGTAGGGTCATATGGGGGAGAACCAGGGGCAGGTATGACAAGACTGTAGAGGTCCATGTCACCTGAAGAAGCCCACTGCCTTCTGTGCTGACATTTTCTAACTTCCAAATACTTCATTTTAGCACTTGGCTATTCTTTCAGCAGAGAAAGCTTAAAAAAATAAAATAATAATAAAATATATCTAAAAGTTCAGAGAATCACAGAATGGTTTGGGTTGGAAGGGACCTTAAAGATCATCTAGATCAACCCCCTGCATGGGCAGGGACACCTCCCACCAGACCAGGTTTCTCCAAGCCCCATCCAACCTGCCCTTCAACACTGCCAGGGATGGGGCAGCCACAGCTTCTCTGGGCAACCTGGGCCAGTATCATAGTGAAGATTTTCCTCTTAATGTCTCACCTGAAATCACCCTTCTCCCAGTTTTAATCCATTACCCCTCACCCTCTCACTACAACCCCTAGTAAAAAGTCCCTCTAGATGGAAGAGGAAAAAAACCAAACCACCAAATTGAAGAAATGCCATGTCATGTCATGACATTCATGACACCAGGCCTGCACTACCTGGAAATTTACAATACTTAAGGTCTTCAGACCATGACATAAAATCATGACACCAGGCCTGCATCACCTGGAAATTTACAATACTTAAGGTCTTCAGCACAGTCTTGTTCTATCCAAATGACTAAAGCAATAGGTAGGACTGACTTCTGCTAGCCAAGCTCTCTTACAGATTCTGATAACCACAATAGCTATCACTCTCTCTGCTCTGTTCCCTCGATCCAGACAGCTTATTCTTCCAACAGTCTGCTCTTTCAGACTGTGCCTCTGATGTCCTCAGTTTGTCTCCCATCCCTCCTAGCCTTGTGACATAATAATAGAATCATAGAACAGTTAAGGTTGGAAGGGACCTTAAAGATCATCAGGTTCCAACCCCCCTGCCATGAGCACACTGGCACCGTACTTGGGCTGTTCTTCTGGACCTCTGGGCTTGCATTGGCCAATATGTATTTTGAGAATACAACAGTGACAGTTCTCAAGGAGCAAGTAACCCTCAACCTTCACTAACACTTGGGCAGCATCAAGCAGATAATTACACTATAGAAAACACTGATCTCTACTTACACACCTGGATCTGCATGGCCAAAGGTTTTAGTAAGATAATAAAAATCTGAGCCAAAAGAAGGAGATGACTTTTAATAAATGTGTGAACATTTTTATAGGAGTATCAATGGTCCTGCTGACCCGGAGTAAGAGAAGCTTGGGCACATTTTCCCATGAATGACAAAACCCAGAACCTGAAAAGTACCCAAATTCTCCCCAAATTTAGGTTCCTTCATGAATGTTCTTAAAATGCAGTTCCAAAATTACCGAATCAATAGATTTTTATTATTTTTTTAAAATGTATTATAACCTCAAATGAGCTACCAGACAGGCAGGAAGCCACTCAGAGGAGCCTTGTTGAAAAACCTCCAGAAACACAAAAGCGTTTAGTCAAGTGACTAATTCCATGTGTGACTTTAAATCTTAATTGACCTGAAAAGGGCCACTACATGTTAAGTTACTTACTGAAGTGTTTATAACCCAAAGATAACACAGAGGATGCAACCAAATTGAGGTATATTTTCTATGCTTTTTACTCAGTGTCCCTTCTTTGAAATGAAAGGCTGGGATTTGTCATTCCTGGGGAAGAAGAGCTTATTTAAGAGCTACCTTCAAAGAAGGGAACAGAGGGAAGCGTAGGCTTGGCATTGTGAAAGAGAAGCTACAGAAAAGAGGACTTGAATTTTCATTTTAAATCCATCCAGTTTCCCCTGATAAATGCACAGAACCATATCAAGCATAAAAAATGCTGGAATCCAGGGAGAGAAAAAAATGAGATCTGACCACTGGCAAAAGTTTGGCCCCAAAATAATCTTCCCCAGGCAAAAGTTGGAGCAGAAGCTCCTTCAAGAAAATATTGTGGAGGAATAGGAGAAGAATTATTTTGCTAGACAGATCTGATTTCCAAGGTCTGTGTAAGAAAATTAATTCCCACAGAACCTCAGGTCAGTTCTTTTGTCTCCATGTGGGAGAAGTGCATGTTTCACTCTCTGCTGAAAACTTTCAGATTTTCAGCCAGATAAAGTTCTGAAAGATCTTGTGTCATCCAAGCTGATAAAAGGTTACCAAAAGGACCAGGAGAACTTGAGATCCCTCATTTAATTTCACTAAAGACACATCACCTATATGCACTATTTTATTATAAATGTGCTAAAGCTGTTTTTACTGCAGACACACCATGACTACTTCTTGGCATTGAAATTTCCCTTTTAAGACCTTTGGCTCTTAAAGCCCTTAACAGATTCAATATGAGAGTAACATTCATGCAACCTATGAGTTTTTTTTCCCCTTTTTTTAATTTAATAGTTATGTAGTGAACAGTTTATTTGACAAAGAAAAAGTCGTGTGACTTCTATACAAAAGAGACAAATCTGGCCTTTGCTTCCAGTTAGTGCTGTGAAAGACAAAAATGAGCACAGCTTGACTTCAGAGCAGCTCAGCACCTGCTCCACCCACCAAAGGAACGAAGAGCTTGGGCTGTTTGGAACCTTTGAGAAACAGAGGAGAGTTTTTAATTTAAAGACTTCTATTTCCTTGTCATCCTCCCCCACGGAAGGACTCAAAGCATCGGCAGGCAAAGATTATCATGTTCCCTGAATGGTAAATTGGAAAGTTTTCTTTGCCTCTTTCTAATCCATTTCTGCTGAAGTTAAGCTTTATTTTATCCCTTAATTGAACTTCTGGCCATTTCATCTCAGTATTTTTTACAAACCCATTTGTGGATAACACGAAACATTTTGTTTTATTCATCCTGTTGACATGCAGCCTGAGATCTGTAAAGCCTTAAAAGAGAAGATTTCCAAAGACAGAAGGAAGGAATAACTCTAAGCCTATAAAGTTACTTCAAAGAGTTGAATCCATCCCCAAGACTGTCACAGTCCCCTTCCTGTAGGCACAAGCAGCCAGGCACAGCCACCTCTGTCCAAAGGGACCTAGGACAGCACTTGTGCAAAGGATACCCAGACAGGAGCATGTTTTGGGTACCCCATTGTTAAGCAAACTATAAAACAGACCAGGTGGATTATAAGGAACAAGGCTAGATTAACTATTACAAAAAATAGTGCTAAAACATCCACTCATGCTTGATTTGTGAAGCTGCCACTGCAGGCAACAAGTGAGGAAAAAGAAGAATTGGGGAAGGAGAAATAAAGAAACAAAAAGAAAATAAGACTTCCTACTGTAGTAGGCATACATCCCAGGTCCAAATTGTACTAAATTACAGATTTATAAATATATGACCATTTTTATGGCATCTTTATTTGAATTAAGAACCTCTATTTGTCTCTGAATTGATTGTAATAAGCTATGGAAAACCAAGCGTCTAACTTCATACAGATTCCCAAGTAACACTGCATCTTTATTCCGCCACAAACGCCATTAAAATGATCCATGAATAATGTAATTTCTTCTGAAATGTCATCAGATCAGGCCTGTGCTCAATTTTGTAGATAAGTTATTTTTTATATAAGTAACAACTTCTCTCACCTGGCCCAGCTGTACTCTTCAGCCAACTGCTGCATTTTTCAACTCCAGAGATGAAACTGAAGTTGTCCAGCTTCTCAAGTGGGGAACCTACACACAGCTTAGGACTTCTGCTCTGGTTGGGGTTTTGCCATGTGCGAGGGACCAGCCCTCAGGACCTGTACTTACTGGAATTGGAAATCCCATTGTAACCTCTGGAACAGTCTTGTTTGCATCCCAAAAGGCCTTTGAGAGAGGATGGAGACAAGATGATGGCCTGGGGACTGCATGTACAGTGATTGAGATAAGGACAATGATCAAGGGCTGGAGGGGGTGAAGGTCCACTCCTGCTGCTCAGTCTTATTACCCTGTCACACCTGCTCATCCTTGTGAGACAAGGAAACTAGGCCTATCAAACAGGGGGCTGCAATGGTGGGCTTGGGGAGCCTCACTGACACCAACTCTGCCCCCTTGGCTGGCCCAATGCTGGGTCCAGGACTGGTGCACTTTTCTTCTCCTGCTCTCTCTAAACGTTTCTTCTCCTACTCTCTCTCTTTCTTCCTAAAATCATGAAGTAGCCACAATTTTTCTCAGGTTGTGCAGCTTAAATATATCTGTTTTGTACTCTTGTGATCTAAATGTCAGCTTTTATGATTGTGCAGCCTAAGTGAATAACTGAAGTACCCATATTCCTTCCATAGTTTTAATTAAACCTAATTCCAATACAGACCTTCAGTGTCATTTCACCTTAATCTGATCAAGGAGTATTGGATGGCCAAGTATAACCTCCAGAGAAGGACCCAAGAGACCCCTCAATGAGAGATGCCAACCACATAACAAGGATATTCAGGATAACTCAGAAATAGACAAAAACCACATGGACAGATCAGGGGACATGCTTTTATAGCAGGGGGGAACTTTTCATGTGGAGGCAAAAAAGTAGCTGCAAGGCATGGGCAGAGAGGAAAAAAATGAAAGAGAAGTCCCAGAATTCAAAAACAGCTCAGAAAGCCATCTTGGACCCTGGACTAAACCTGCAGAGGACATCTGGATGATAAGGAAGTTAAGGCTAAGACAGACTTTCAGGATTTTGGTGGAGTTTGCTGAAATTCTGGTGCAATTCCCTCTCTCTTCCCCTTTACATCCTGAAAGAAATCAGATCCAAACCAGTGTGCCTCTCTGAATAGATATCTGAACCTCTGGAGAGTGTAGAGAGGACTTCACAGAATCACAGAATTGGTTAGTAAAGACTTTAAAGGTCACCAAGTCCAACTGCCAACCTAACACTGGCAAGCCCTTAACTAAACCGTATCCCTAATTACAAGGTCTATAGGACTCTTAAACCCCTCCAGGTATGGTAACTCCTTCACTGCCCTGGGCAGCCAGTTCCAATGTCTGACAACCCTTCTGGTGAAGAAATTCTTCCCAACATCCAATCTAAACCTCCCCTGGCACAATTTGAGGCCTTCAGACTACCATGTCACCACATACCTGCTGCTACAGATGAAAAGGCAAACAGGAACCCAATGTTGTCCTGAAGATGCCAAAGAAAGAGGCAGCACTGTGACTTATTGAAACAAAGGGATGAAGAAACACATCCTGCATCCTGGCAAACATTCTGCCAGAAGACAATTCACCTCCCAACTTCATTTGTTTGATTTCATGACACATTTGCCAAAGGGTGTGTGTTCAGTGTGCAGCAAGTGGGGTGAAGGACTTAACTCAGTTATCATCAGAAAAATGGAGAAAACAGGATATTCTTTGACCTTTTCTTTTGAACTTTCAATTCTGTTTTTCAAGCACCACTAATACCTTTAACTGCAACTATTAATGTCTCTAAAGTTTCTCCCAAGATACGCTTCGCTTCACTTCTCTGCCCTGGTAGAACATTGATCTCTAATTTGTTAACACTCAGAGCTGACAAAGAAAATGAAAACCTTTGTGAAAAGGACAAATCTATTCCAAGTTCTTACAGCTATTCAGCCGAGCATCTAATCTGCATGTAATTGTAGTACAGTCTCTAATACAAATGTTCTCAATCTTAAGAGATGCACGTGTAAATGCACAGCTATATTTACGTCTCCTGCTGATGACAAGATGCCTTATCTAAATTATTCCTATTTACAACTTTCCTTCTCAGTCTCATCCTTGTCACTATTATACATAATGAATTACCTTCTCTCTAAGGTACCAACAGGAGAAGACTCTCCCACCCCCACCTCAAATGACATATGAAGAGGGGAAATTGGGATGTGCTGCCTTTCAGGCACATAGGAATAGGTATTGCTGCTGCCAGGGATGATGCCCAAGTTGAGGAATCCCCTCTCCCAGTGGCATCAGGTACAGGCTGCAGCACTAGGAGTAGCACATCCCTAAAGGATTTAAAACTCCTATTGTTGGTGGCCAGTATGGAATTAATTCTTAAACAATGGACCACTTCTACATAGCAAAAGCCACATCACAGGGAACTGTATCAGCCCTCAAGCAAATTAGGATCAGCTTGAGCCTTGGATGCCTGTCCATGGGTTAAAGCATACTCCAATATTAATGTATATGGCTGCATATATCTGGCTAGTAAGAAATACATATTTATTTTTTTTTAAGTACAAAAGGACGAAGACATTTGAGTTTAAGTCTTCAATTCATTCGTACGTAGTAGCAGCTTGTCTGCTACATAAATCACTTCTACAAAGTCCAACGAGTTGGAGACTCAAGGGAAGACAATTTGAGCTTTGCCACAAAGCTGTTGCTGCCCACTTGTAAGAGACAGCTCTGAGCTAAAGGTAGCTCTTCTATGGACAACAGCAATCATCATTTCAAGACCATGTTGCTCATCTTCTGCAGCCAGAGGAATGCTCTGGGAGAATCACTGTAAACATCACCAGCTTCAAACTCATTGTGGTCAGCTTTCAGAAGCAGACAGATCTTCTTTTTACCACTTGAATGGGATGAGAGAAACATGTTTCTGTGAATTATGGGTGAAACCTAGGCTCTGCTTGGAGGCCAGCTACACACTGAGCTCCTCAGGAGTCTATACTGCAGCCTTCCCTGTTTAACATCTTTATCCACGACCCAGAGACATACTCACTTAATTTGCAGGTGCTTTAAAAGCCCTACAAGAAGGTTATCCACAAGATGGAGACAGGCTTTCTGGGGATAAGCACAGTGGGAGAACAAGAGACCATGGCTGAAAAATAGATTCCAAATAGATATAAGGAAAAATATTTCCCTTCAAGGATAATTAAGCAGGGGGTCATGGACTCTAAGAGGTCATAGTATCTCCAGTCTTGGAGGTGTTCAAAGATCTAACTGAATAACTTCATCTGTCTCAGTCTTGATCATGCTTTGAGCAGGAGGTTGGACCTCTCAAGGCCTCTTCCAATTCAAATAGTTCTATGAATATGTATATTTAGAGTCAGCAATATATCTGGTATCAGAATGAAAATGTATTTTGGCTTGTAGATGTGCAATCTGCTCTGCAGCTCTACATGAAACCCATCCTGCGGCAGAAGACCAACATAAAGAATCACAGATTAGCTATTTCTTCTTTCAAATAAATGGAAAGTAGCTGACTTGAGCTTTGTTTATTAGATCTACCACTATCACTGCTCAGTGAGATGGGCTGCCTAAGGGCACAATGAGTGCAAGATTTCCATTTTCTGTCAAGCATAAGTGCTGCCAAAAGTGACACTTATGCATCAACCCTCAAGAGAGCAAGAATAAAGTTCTTGAAAGAAATTCTCAAATGCTCTATCTCTCTCAATCCAACAGTGTCATCTCACAGGATTGTTCCTGTCCCTATAACACAGCTTCAAAAAGTTTCATCTTTATTCCTCTGAACTAGCATTAGGTTGTGGTAACTTTCCCAGGTAACTGCCTCCAGAACAGCAAACACCAATACTTCACTGCAACTCAAAACCAAGTTTGATGGATAGTACCAAAATCCTTTTATCATAGAATCACAGAATGGTTTGGGTTGGAAGGGTCCTTAAAGATCATCTAGTTCCAACCCCTGCCATGGGCAGGGACACCTCCCACCAGCCCAGGCTGCTCCAAGCCCCATCCAACCTGCCCTTCAACACTGCCAGGGATGGGGCAGCCACAGCTTCTCTGAGCAACCTGGGCCAGGGTCTCACCACCCTCACAGGAAAGAATTTTTTCCTAATGTCTAAACTATATTGCAGAATTACAAGCTGCCTTATCCAAGTGAGATGAGTTTATTATTCAGGCCCCCTTTAGTATTTGCATTTGGTTACATCAACACATTTTTTGGATACTGCTGGCATGAATGTTCTCAACCACTGAATGAGAGAATGTGTGGGGTTGGAAAGGACCTTTAAAGGTCAGCTAGCCCAGCCCCTCCCCCATCCTGCAGTGCACAGGGACCTTTTTTACTAGATCAGGTTGCTCAGAGAGCCTCATCAAGCCTCACCTTGAATGTCCCCAGGGTTGGGGCCTCTACCACCTCTCTGAGTAACCTATTCCAGTGCTTTACCACCCTCATTGTAAAGAGCTTCTTCCTAATGTCCAATCTGAATCTAAATGTTGGTATCTGGCTGTTTACATCACTATCAGGTGAAAAGATTTTACTGATGTCAGGATCAACAGGCCAGTAAAGAACAGGCAAATGCAGAGACCATATTTTCCCTGGGCAAAGCTCATGTTCTATGCCAAAATACCTAAAACATACCAAGGCAGAAAGACTTTCAGTTGCAAAATATCAACTGACTGACAGTTGATGCTGAACAATGACAAAACTGTGAAAAACTACACATCAATAACATTTTTTGGTGACTATGCAGTGACTAAAGTACTTCAAGGATGGTATTTTACAGCTGCTTTGAACACCATGTGTGAGCAGGGAGGAAACATCAGGACTGGTACAACAAAAAGGCTGAGGATATAAGAAAGCTGCTTGGTGAAAAATGTTATGCATATTTGTTTGGATGAGTGATAAGTACCCTGACCCCAAGAAAACTACATTTTACATTCAGTCTAGATTGAGAACTTGTGAAGCAAGAAACAAAACGAGCTCTGAGCATGGTTAAATCAAACTAATGTGAGAATTCTTCCATGCTCTTACAACAGTGTATCCCAGAAGACCCATTTTGTTTGGAAACAGACTCCTTAAAGAAATGTAGCCAGAACGAAGGCAGGTGGCCTTCTTACTCAAAAACCTGCTAAAGAACAAACCCAGGGCCTATGATAAAACCTGAGTGCCTCAGCTTGTCACAGTGTGATCATTAGCTCCAAATACCTTGCTTTGGAAGTTAGAAACCTGCTTCTACTGCTCTCAAGTCACAAGGCAACATATTACAAAATTCCTTAACTGGATGACACACTAGGCCAAATCATTCAAATGCAGAGCTCTAAAAACATTCATAACTATGTTTTGCAACTTCTAGAGATGATTCCCAATTATTTACTGGGCTTCTTTTGCAGGTTCTGTTTATTCCTAGTATCCATCTCAATTCCCCCTCCTGCAGTGCTCAGTGCACCTTTCAAGCCGGAGTCATTATTCTGCCTTCCAGCCATCCTGCAGGTATCTAGTGTGTTCTGTCCTACACCTGGATATTTCTCCCACTGTTATCTTATTTTCCTTTCCATTTTAAGTGATCACTTGTGCTATCCACCTGTATTCCTCCAGACACCCACAGCCTTTCGCAGACACTTCTTCCCCAGATTTTTAGTTGCTTCTTGAGAAAACACCCTGTGTTACCCACATAATCTTCCCACACCACATCCACTTATTTTGCCAATTGTTGGCAACTCCAAATTTGTTTGTGTAGGTCACTGCTGTTATTATGAAGCAGGTCTGCTAATCCCTCTACCCATGCTGGCATTTCTTTCTTAAAATGGGATTCCTAATCCCAACCACCTCTAGATGAATGATTAAACTACACTTCCTCCATAACAAACAGCAAAATATTCCCTAAGATGATTAGGTGGTTTGGTCAACCTTCAGTGGCCTCCCTCTCTCACTAGCAACTACTGTGAACCCAGATCATGGAATCATAGAATCATCAGAGTTGGAAGGGACCTCTAGAGATCATCTAGTCCAACTCCCCCGCTAAAGCAGGATCACCTGGAGCACATTACTGAGGGCTGCATCCAGGAAGGTTTGGAATATCTCCAGAGAGGGGGACTCCACACCCTCCCTGGGCAGCCTGTCTCAGGGTTCCATCACCTCCACTATAAAGTTTCTCTCATATTTTCATGCCACTTCCCATATTCCAGTTTGTGCCTGTTGCCCCTCATCTTGTCACTGGGAGTTACTGAGCAGAGTCTGGCTCCATCCTTCTTGCACCCAACCCATTAGATACTGGGAGGCATTAAGAAGGTCTCCCCTCAGCCTTCTCCTCTCCAGGCTGAACAGCCCCAGCTCTCTCAGCCTTTCCTCTTAAGGGAGATGCTCCAACCCCCCACTCATCTTTGTTGCCCAGACACTTCATGCTGACAAGATGTTCCCACTTCAGACTAAGTCAGAGAAAAATGCAGCAGTGCCTCAGAATCTCACCAAAGAGAAGATGCAAAGACACCATGATCTAAGACCCAACTTTTCTCTGTGACAAATACCCACTTGTACTACGCCAACATAACAGCAAAATCATACCTGAGGGCACTTACACACAGCAGTTCTTTTCAAAATACCAGAAAGCCAACCACCACCACCACTTACAATTCTCCTTCATTCCTTACAGCAAGGTCTAGCCAGCTCATTTATACCTCCATATTGATTAAAACAGTTGCCTGATAAATAGATGGAAGTACTTGCAAGTTCTGATTTTTGCATTTTCTTCTATATAACATTACATCTGCATAATGTATGGGAGCATTCGGAATGCACTTGATACAGCTAATATTTTTTCTCCTCTTTTCCCTTCCACAGTACCAAGGCTATTCAACAAAAGCTCCTGTAGCTTTGATTTGGTCAGCTACCTTAAACTCACTATGGGAAAAACATCCACTTGGCTATTATAAGATCTGGAAATACCTTGTAGGATCTACATCACTGTAAGCTTCCTGAATACTAAGCAGCAATTGCAATGCTGCATGTATTGCTGCAATTATTTATCCATTCTCTAGATGTAACAAGTTGTAAGGTAGATTCTCTGAATCAGCAAGCTTCATTTTATAGTGCCAACTCAGAATAATTGAGGAGGCACCTTCAGAGGTTACCTGTTCCAAGCCCTTGACTCAAATCAGGACCAACTAGACCAAGTTGCTCAGGACCTTGTCCAGTTGAGACTTGAACACCTCCATGGATAATCCCCCATTTGTTTTAGATCTGTGTCCTATGGATTATGCCACCAGGAGTTGTATTTATGTCACCTGCACACAGAAGCTTTTTATTTACTCTGTCTTCACTTTCAGGCTATTGATAAAAGCCTGAATAAAATCAGAAATAAAATACTGTCAGCAAACTCAAGAGTCACATAAAAATAGGTTCATGTGCCTGGAAACTTGTTTTAATTACATCAAATATCATCCATAAATCTTTGTTCTGTTAACCACAGGTAAAACTCCCACTCCAAAAATATTTCACACATTGAGTGGGCACAAACACTCATGACATTTTACACTTGATTTTCCAAAATGAAAGCACAGGGCTTGTAAGGATTTCTCAGGGTAGTTGTTTTGGGTTTTGTTATGAAGCTCTTTCCATTTTACTAGTATCCGATATCATCTCCTGACAGTTCATGGCAACAATTCAAAGAAAAAAAATCACTGAAGTCTTTTGAATTCAAAGGGGTCATTTTCTGAAAACTTCTTCATATTATCTGACAAAAGGAAGTCCAACCTCCACTGTTACCCAATAATACAACACATCTATACACAGCAATATTTGTTTTGTTCAGTTGAAAGCCTACTGAAATACTACTGCCCTCTCAGCCACAAGAGAGTCTCAAGTCTTCAGTATTCTGCACCTTATTTTTAAGGTATAATTAAAGAAAGCTTAAAAACCCCAAACATTAAGTGACAGTGGCAGCAGTAAATTGTTAAGAAGGTAGGAAGATCATGAAAGCTGGTTGAAATGGGTGATGAATACAGAATGGGCTGCACTTATTTCAAGGGGTGTGTTACACTGGCAATGAATTAGTTGGTAGTATTCCTATAAAAAAAAACAAACAAGTTGAACAATTTCAACTACAGGAAATTATACCAAATTGTCTTGGGTAAGGATGGACAGGCTCCTGAGCACCTGACACACAGGGTAGGAATGGTATGCCCTGAAAAAGAGGCTCCTGGAATAATGATTTAAAACTGTGGCCCTTCTCTTACTCCAAATTACCTTTTGTTTTCTTTTTATGCTTTACCAAACAACACACAGTTTTTAAAAAAGATGGTTTGGGCACACTGGGTTCACTTCCAGAGTTACCTGCTGAATACAAAGCTTGTGCAACTGAAACCTGGGGGGCAGGGATAAAGAAAAAAATATGAGTAAAAATCTCTGAATTACTATTGTAATCACTAAAGCCAGACACATCCAGCTCCAAACTCTACTGTAAATCCCAGAAACTAGGGTTTGCTGAAAAATAATGCCTGAAATATCGTTCAGTATGATCTAGAACAGCCTTTAATACATACTTTTTAAAATCTGCATGATGCTGTTTCAATGCACTGAACAGCAATTCACACGCATGAGCCACTATAACCACCTGGCAGGAATAACAATTTGCTAACTTCAAAAATGAAATCTGTTCCAAAACGCAACTGTGATGCACACTTTGAAACTGTGTTACACAAGTTAAGCAAGAAATGATGAAACATTATGCAAGAAATGATGAAACAAAACAGAGAGACCTCATAGCAGCTTTTCAATACCTGAAGGGCTCCAGGAAAGATTGAGGGGGACTTTGGACAAGGGCAGGGAGGGATGGGACAAGGGTTAGTGGATTAAAACTGGAAGAGGGGAGATTTAGGTTGGACATTAGGAAGAAATTCTTGGCTGTGAGGATGGGGAGACCCTGGCCCAGGTTGCCCAGAGAAGCTGTCACTGCCCCATCCCTGGCAGTGTTGAAGGGCAGGTTGGATGGGGTTTGGAGCAGCCTGGAATGGTGGGAGGTGTCCCTGCCCATGCAGGGGGTTGGGACTGGATGATCTTGAAGGTCCCTTCCAACCCAAACCATTAAAAAAAACCCAAACCAACTAGCAAATAAAAAAACTAACAAAACATTAACTTAAAATCATATCATCACATTTCTAGACATTTTGCTGAATAAAATGTTTATATAAAAGCCTGCATATTTTAACTCACTTCTCTAGACAATAAATTGTTCAATAGCTTCTGTAAAATTAATTACAGGATTCACTCTCAGTAAGATATTTTGATGATTACTTTGTTCTTCCCTTGCTTGAAGAAACTGAGGCAATGGAAAAATGGTGATTTTTCCAAGGTGCAAAACAGAAACAGGGTTATCAAACAGATTGGATGAGGCTTGTGCAACCTGGTCTGGTGGGAGGTGTCCCTGCTCAGAGCAGGAAGATTGGAACTTGATGATCTTTAAGGTCCCATCTAACCCAAACCATCCTATGATTCTGTGATTTCCTGTTACTCAACAGTCACCTATTCAAAAAATAGTCACTTTCTATATCATGGGTCAAAATGCAAATACTTGGATCTATGGAATGGAGTGATTATATTTTAAATAATGTTAACTACTGCCAAGCACTACTATGCTTTTACTTTTGAAAACTGTAACCTAGTAAGAATTAACTACTGAAATCAGCTGCAATCTTGGCATGAACAGCCATTTGAGCTGGCATGCAGAAACAATTATCTGCAATGCTTTTAAAAATACATGTAAGTCTCAACCACCAAAAAATATCCTGTGTTATTGTCACAGTTTACTGAGAACAATAAATAGCTTCTTTGGGCTTTATGTTTGATAAATATATAAACAAACAAGCAATAAATTTTGCTGCAAGAATGATAAGTGGATTACTAGATAGGGAAAACACTGAAGTGTTATTAAGGAAAGCCTTTTAAAAAAATTGGAATTCTTCTCAGAGAATTAGACATATGTTTGAAATCCTCTGCTGTGGTTGATTTGAATTTGCTTCCTAATTACTGCAGCTATGTTTTTGTGGCTTACTGTGCATAAATACATATTCTTAGATGATTATGGCCTAGAGTAAAGCAAATGGTTAAACTCTCTGACATGGGGGGGGGGGGAAGAGATTTCAAAAGTGGCATAAGAGTATCTACTCATTTCAAACACATTATTATCTTCCCATGTTTCAAAAGGAAAGGCCTTTTGAGGCACAGAAATATGCATGTGAATAGAAACATATTGAAAAGTCTGAGCTTTCAGGTATAATGCTTTTCAGTTAGAAAGGCATAAGATGGAGGAACTTTCCATTCTCTGTGACATGTTTAAAGAGAGCTGAACAAGCCTGGCATTATGATTTCTGTCCCCACTTCCCACTGCTGATGGTTTCACTACCACTTTTTCTAAGCTGTGTTGATATCCCAATTAAACATACAACAGCAACAACGAGGCCCTCTGCAGCTGAGCTGGACCTATTTCATACCAAGGGGTTTATCAGACACAGACGCCATAAACAGCCTAAAAAAAAAATAAATAATTAAATCTATTTATACCAGAGAGAAGAAACCTTCACCTTGGCAGTATTAGTGTAAAAATGAGACATCTTTTCAGGAAGGATCTCACAAATATAGAAAAACAATGCCACATATTTCATCTCTTTTGAAGGAAGGGGGAGTCAGGGATTTTAAAGGAATCTGGATAATATCCAAGACAAATTGGTTTTGCTCTCTTCAAAGAGAAAACTTGGCTGACAAGAAGTTTTCACTAGGCTTGTCACCATGTCCATTATTCTGGTTTTCTCCCCTCCTGTTTTGCCCAGCTTGCTTTCTTCAACCCTCCTTGGCCATCTTGAATTTGAGTTCCTTCTCCCACTTTTAAAGCTGGTATTTTAGCTTCTGGGGAGTTTCACAGGTAATGCAATAGCGAAAAAACCTAATTTAACTTTTCACTCCTGCAGCAAAGCTTAGAGAAAGCCAAGATCCACACCACAATGTTACACAAAATCAGGTACAGCTGCCTTCCTCTCTCTGCAGTGAGCTTAAAATGTGGCCACATGTTGGTTTAACTCCTAGTGTGGCCAGACTCTCCCTGATGGTAAGGGAATATCACCTCTAGACACAAAACTTCTGGACAGGACTTACCATCTTCCACATGAAGAATACAAGAAAATGAGACAATATAGAATTGTAGAGTGGTTTGGGTTGGAAGGGACCTTAAAGATCACCAGGTTCCAACATCCCTGCCATGAGCAGGGACACTTCCCACCAGACCAGGCTGCACAAGCCTCATCCAACCTGGCCTTGAACACCTCCAGGGATGGGGCAGCCACAACCTCCCTGTGCAACCTACTCCAGTGCCTTCCTACCCTCATGGTGATGAATTTCTTCTAATATCTAACATAAATCTCCCCTCTTTCAGTTTAAAACCACTACCCCTTGTCTCCTGGTATAGTCATATAATAGTGACAGGACAACACAGAGCAACATCTTCCCAAAACATAAAATTCTCTATGCTGACCCCATAGAAACAGAAATGAGGATTAAATCCACACACATGAACCATCCAAACCTCAGACAAAAAAAGCCTGTGTCTGAATCACAGTTTATTGCTCAGTGAACCTAAAAGAAAATCCATCAGCTGCCAGATGTACATGACCCATCTCTCACGCTTGGCTTCAGCAGCTCCTCTGGGCTGAGCAGAGCCCTCCCTCTCCCACCAAAGGCCAAGTTATTAACAAATTGTTTGTCGGCTTAGATTGGATTGATCATTTATTTCTCAAATTCCTTTTCCCATCATTTACTCATTATACGCCTCCTCCTGATGTAAAAAGACATTTATTAGCTTCTGCATTTCTTCTGCTGGCAAATAGAAACGTTCTGCAGCATTTCCTGGGGATCCTCTCATTTATCTATCGGTCACGGGAGTGAAGTATTTTTAGGGGTAGGAAAAAATTAAAATATCACTCAGCCTGACAGCACTGAAAATGAGGCCTGTATGTGCCTGGGAAAGCTATTTCAGCCTTCAGGTTTACAAGACTATTTACAAAAAAGCGTGGCAACATTTCACATCAACATTATTGCTTTATAATGAGAAAAATTACTGACTACTGCTTAGGCAGAAAAGAGAACGTTTTCAAGAGGAAGGGTGCTCAGGGAATGCATAATGTCACTGGTATTTGGTTCCATGCAAGTTGTGCTTCAGTTAGGTACTTCTTGATTTTAAATGCAATTGCACAAAGGACAGAGAACAGAAAACAAGTGGAAAAAAAGGGCCAGGTCTCTATTCCACTTCTTTACATCCAATGCTCAGCCTGCCCAAAAGTAAAATTATAAGGCTACTAAAAAGTAGGCAACCTATTAAAAACACAAAGACATTTAAAGTAAAATATTTCTATCAGATTGCCAAGAGACTGGAAGAATCTACAGGATAACTCCAGTGGAATTATTCCAAATATCACATAACTGGAAAAAATCTCTAGAAGGTATCCTTAAAAATCAGTCACATGGTTCAATCTAGAGTTGGAGTACTTCCTAAATATGTTACCTTGACAAAGAAATCCAGGCAAACTACCTCACTGAGTGTTGTTTTAAATATGTTATCTCAGTACTGTATTTGTTCCTTAATTTCAAGTTTTGTAAAGGGAAGAAGGTGGGAGGAGGGAACAGACCTGGGTAAAGTGAAAGCTGCTTATTCATTAACTCTCCATATGTTAAAACATTTTGCCATGTCCTATGAAATGCGACAAACGCTGCCTCTTAACATTCAAGTGACAAATTTCTGCAGTATGTTCCATCTTGCCTCTTAAAAACAAAATCCTCTCTCATGGTGCTTTGCTTCTCAAGAAGGGGAAGGGGAGAAGTGCATCAAAGAAACACCATTGCTCAAGGTGACCTAGGCACTGCATCCATCCACTCACCTGTATTCACAAAGGGGAGCAGAGCCAGATGAGCAACCTGCTCTTATCCTCATCCTGGTCTTACCCTCTTTAAGAACTGGTGTGAGTGTCTGTGGGACAGCTGTCCCATGGGAGGGACACCTCGCCCCCATCCTCATGGGCAGTTGGGTCCCACTGGCTGCGAGTTCCAATCTTCCCATCAGACAAAGACAACTTTGCCCTCTTCCAACAGCAGAGGAAGGGCATTATCCAGCTCCCCTGACAACATGACTTCAGACATGAGAATAAAAAAGGAGGAAGGCAGAAGGAGCCACCCAACGTAAGAGTCATTTAGGTGGAAAACGACCTTTAAGACAATTAAACCAGTACTGCCAAGGCCACCACTACACCATGTCCCTCAGCACCACATCTACACAGCTTTTAAGTGGATTGAGAACAGCCCTGAGGAGAAGGACTTGGGGGTATTGGATAAGAAGCTCAACATGTGCCGGAGCCCAGAAACAACCTGTGTCCTGGGCTGTCACCAGCAGGGTGACAAGCAGGGCCAGGGAGGGGATTGTCCCCTCTGCTCTGAACCCTTTGCAGGGCTGGGACCAACTCTGAGGTCCCCAACACAGAAAGGACACGGAACTGTTAGAGCGAGTCCAGAGGAGGCCACAGAGATGCTGGGAGGGCTGGAGCAGCTCTGCTCTGGAGCCAGGCTGGGAGAGTTGGGGTGTTGAGCCTGGAGAAGAGAAGGCTCCAGGGAGACCTTAGAGCACCTTCCAGTGCCTGAAGGGGCTCCAGGAAAGCTGGGGAGGGACTTGGGACATGGGCAGGGAGTGACAGGATGAGGGGGAATGGATTAAAACTGGAAGAGGGGAGATTTAAATTAGATATCAGGAAGAAGTTCTTCAGTGTGAGTGTGGTGAGACTCTGGAACAGGTTGCCTAGAGAGGCTGTGGTTGCCCCATCCCTGGAAACACTGAAGGCCAGGTTGGATGGTGGGAGGTGTCCCTGCCCATGCAGGGTCGTTGGGACTAGATGATCTTTAAAGTCCCTTCCATCCCAAACCATTCTGTGATTCTCTGAATGTGTCTATGTGTTCAGACTTCACAAGCTCCAAGATTCAAGTCAGTTCAGCACTAACTGAACAACACTCAGGGAAACATAATAATGATTAGTGATGACCAGTTATTATGGGACCATAAATAAATTCCTATTCTTAAAGTACAGTAGGAGGTCAGTAAATGCTGAGATCCAGAGAAGTGATGATTGTATAATTGAGGAAAAGTTAGGGGAGAAAAAATGCAATTCAAGCAGTGAGGACTTGAAAGCTTCAGGAGCAGAAATGGGTTTATGAAAGAAATCACCTTTACAAAGCTGCATGATAGCTGGATAAACACAAAGCACTACATATAAATAGCCAGCTCCTGAAAAATAGTATTTCTTTGTTTCTTGGGTAAGTAAATCCCCTTACTACTAAAACCTCTAAGAGTTTGAATTTCAGAGGTTCTGAGCATTGTTATTTTCAAAGTCTCACCTCAAAGACAGTGTAACCTCAAAAAAACAAAAAAAGTCTTCCCCCATACCTGAGCAAGTGTCACAGCAAAATTCTACAAGAAACAACACCAGGGCATCCTATAGGCTGAGAAACAGAATCCAAAATGTGTTTAAAACAGCATTTTAGGCCAAAAACATAATGAAATACAGCAGGAAGAGTGGAGGGAAAATATCAGAGTGAGTCAGTTCGAGCCACTGACGTAAGAAAAACATAGTGAACCAGAAGGTACTGCAGAACACAAAGTTGTAAGAATGATGATGGGTTAGAGAGAGATACTAATGGAGATAAAATCAAGAGAGGAAAAACCTAACAAAAAGCACAAGACTCAAGTTACTAGATTTCATCCAGTATATCATTATCTGTAGCTCATGTGCAAATTCTTACGAAACAGAAAGAGGGAATTAACCTTCTGAAACTACCATAAATGAAAAGATCATCCCCAAACATGGTTTTGCACGTACTGGGTAAATAAAAAAAAAAGGATTTCAAACAAACAATGTGAAATGACTGGCTACATGTTAGAAGTTATCAAGTGCCTTTCTGCACAGGGGAAAAAAGCCTGGAACATTAGTTCTCTATGTTCTATGTAGTTCTCTGCTATAAAGACAGGATGAAAGAGTTGGGGGTGTTCAGCCTGGAGAAAAGAAGGCTCCAGGGAGATCTTAGAGCAACTTCCAGTGCCTGAAGGGGCTCCAGGAAAGCTGGGGAGGGGCTTTTCACCAGAGAGGGCAGTGGCAGGACAAGGGGTAATGGTTTTAAACGGAATGACGGGAGATTTAGGTCAGACATCAGGAAGAAATTATTCACCATGAGGGTAGGAAGGTGCTGGAACAGGTTGGCCAGGGAGGTTGTGGAAGCCCCATCCCTAGAGGTGTTCAAGACTGGTCTAGTGGGAGGTGTCTCTGCTCATAGGTGGGAGGTTGGAACCCGATAATCTTGAAGGTCCCTTCCAACCTTCACCATTCTATGATTCAATGATCACACCTTTTTTTTTTTTTCTTTCTCCATTTGCATAAAGAAACACATACAGAACAATCATCTATAAACAATCATTTAGAGAAACCTCAATACCTGCTATTCCTAAAAAACCCTTACTTTGTTATTAAGAAACATTTCACCATTGCTTTTGATTGGAGATGTGATAGCAAAAGATGAGACTGGAACAGGTACTTTTAAATGGGCAAATATGTCTGAAGGAAGTGCCAGGCAAATTTGGTGAGTTCAGGGGAAAAAAATATTAGGTTGAGAAGTTTATGTAATAATAAACATATTAGCTATTTATTCAGAAATTTGTAAAGATATGGAACAGGAAAAAAAAATGTAAAATCACAGCTTAAAAAACAATAGTTCAGGTAAGGATGGTGGCCCAGCAGGATGGACGTAGCACATGAACATGACACACCAGCCAGCAGGGTACAGCTCAGCCTGTCCTTCAGGTTTGAGGTTTCAGATATTCTAATTGGTAGCAAGTTTCCTAATCTCAACCTGCCAGGCATGAAGCATTCAACAAAAGCTCCATCCCCAAAATATAATGAAATTTGAAGAGAGAAATTCTCTCCGATTGGCAACAGGAAGGAAAATCACAGGTTGGGTTGACAGCTTCATTATGCTCAACTGACAAAAACATTATGCTCTGGTCAGTACGAAAAAGGGTGGTTTTCATGAAATACAAAGCACTGGGTAACTCTGATGAACTCCTACTTTTATCTCATGGGTGCAGCATATAAACTTACACATAGAAGAAAGAAAGAAAGAAGAAATGAATATATCTTTATTTTATATTCAGGTGTCCTGCTGCACTGATATGGGGAAAACTGCAAGAATCCACTGATGCAGATGAATACTCATTAAGAAAAAATAAAGACAGCAAGAATTGCACAAAGATAACACAAGTCATTAATAATTACATTATATGATACACTACAGTATTCTTCAATTTGAAGCTGTAATACATTTTACTGCTTCTGAAAAATGTTTGGAAATAGGGTTATGTATTGATACACAAGGGGTTTTTATCCATATTTATTTGATATGGTGAGGAGAAGAGAGAGAGAGAGATAAAAACAAGAAAACAACACTAAGAACACCTCCTAAAAATAGATGGGAAATAAGAATGATGGAAATATCTTCTTTCACGCCATGAATATTTAGAGACTGATGCTACAATGACTGGTTAAAATACAAAATTACTAAGTGGAGCTCCTGGAGAGAATCCAGAGCAGACCATGAAGATGATCCAAGGGCTGGAGCACCTCTCTTATGAAGTCAAGCTGAGAGAGTTGAGGTTGTTCTGCCTGAAGAGAAAGTTCTGAGGAAACCTTAAAGCATACTTCCAGTACCTGTAGGGGCTACAGGAAAGCTGGGGAGGGAGTTTGGACATGGACTTGTAGCAAGAAGACAAGGCATAATGGATTAAAACTGGAAGAGGGGAGATTTACATTAGACATTAGGAGGAAATTATTTAGTGTGAGGATGGTGAGACACTGGGGAAACCCTGACAGTTGAAGAAGTCCTAGGAGATTCATTTATGGAACATGTTATCAAAAATCATGTTGGCAGAATAGATAAAGGCTGCTCCTAAAAGGTTGACTTACTCACCTGTAAGTGAGTAAGCATTTGCAAGATGCAAAAGAGAAAGAAAATGCAGAACACATTGATTGCTGTCACTGCTATATATTTCTGTTCTAAACATAAGGTATTTGAGCAGTCTTTTGAATTGCAGCTTTGAAAAACCTGGTGGTATTACTTGTGTCCAATCAGGAAAGTATCAAGTGCAAAGTTGTACTTGTTGATTAAGTGCAGGTCTGTCAGCTCTCTGCTAGAAATAATCCTTCCTCTTCATGGGAACAGGGACAAAAAGCTTGCTGAGCTTCCCCTGCACCTCCCCTAAACCCTCCATACATAGTTCCAACAACCATTTCCTACTTGGCTTGATCCAGCCTGAAGTGCACCTACATCAGTGCTATTTGATTTTGAAAGACATGAAAGAATGCAGTACAAGTGTGTGGAGAGCAAACATGTTTGCTGTGGCAAATGCAAACTTCTAAACACAAGAGGTGAGAGCACAATCATCCTCTGGTTATGAAATTCTTGCTGATCTGTTCATGCAAGATCGAAGGAAGTAAACAAACCAATAACCAAAACCAAACAGAAACAAAAATGTTTAAACTGCTAAAATACCTTGTAGGGAATAAAAATGCTTGTAATTATTACACTGTTCTATATAATAGTCCCCCTGTGTTATGTATATTTTGCAAACTAGAGTTTACAAAAAACCACAGCAAACAGATTCTGATTATTTAGTTGTTGAGGTTTGAAAAGATGAACATGACTCTGAAGCATCTGAACAAACATGGAACTCACATTGTTTGCATCTTAGCACTTCTGTTCATTATAAACACCTACAAAAAGCCAATACTTGGCTGTGAAGCTGAGCTGTGCATCATCTCCTTTGCTGAGTGCTGGGGCTATCACTGCAAAGCACGTTGGTCCATTCCAAGCTTTGAATAGAAAAAAGGAAGCAATCATTACATTATAATTTCCCCACACAATTGGTATAAGCATCTTCTA
>NW_009953316.1:1398256-1506251 GCF_000747805.2 Chaetura pelagica
GCAGTTTAATGTGTGGCAAATTTGATTTCTCTGAAAACCCTGACACATCATAATAGCAAAATCCTATTTACTGTAGCAAGCAGGATGGATAATACTATTTAACACCTGGTATAGTATGTGCCATCAGCTTTGTGCTCTCTTTGCTCATCTTACCTTGAGGTTAATGCTCCTTGACAGCCTACATGGTAAGTAGAATCCTCAAATTAAGTGCCGAAACTACGATTTGCAAATCCTTCCTTAAAATTTAAGTCATGGAAAAAAAAAATGGATGCAGATAAGAGGATCACATTTCCAGAACTCACGTCTATATTCTCAGGCTCTGATCCAGCAGCAAGCCCTGTATGGTGCACGAATCCCACTGCACAAAGGCCTCTGAAGTTAGTAAGGACACGCACAGAAATTATAGAACTTGCAAGGGAGAAGTATCAGGGCAGTAACTTGTTGACTGCTAAACCTGTAGCATATGCTGAAACCTCCAAAAGCTGACAGAAGCATTTTATTACCTGATTCTGTATTCATATTCACATGCATACTACTCAATATTTACTGAAAGTATCTCCAGAAAACTCAGAAGCATAAAAACTAAGCTCGAATGAGAAATATCCTAATTAATATTGGGATATACATCTTGCACATTCACACAGAAAAACTATGGAGTTTTGTCATAAAGCAGTGTATTAAAATTAATTTATTCCTGCTTCTATGACTAGGGGCATGATTCTCATAATGATGTATAATCTTATGAAACAGAACATGAAAACAGTTGGATTTGCTGAAGAAAATTTGAACTAGGAAGAGCTGCATCAATCTCAAAGCCACAGAAGCACGTGGAGACACCTCACTCTGAATGTCTGCATGGTGCCAAAACCACAGGCAGAAGCTGGAGAGGATCCAGTCACGTTTCCTATGCAGCAAAAGTGTTCCCAAATAAAAGTAACTGGTGTCAGGAACAACAAGGCATCAGCTGCTCTGTAGGCAAAATTAATGCAACTGTAGATGTTGCCTGGAACCTACGTATCAGGGTGACATTAGAGATGAAAAGATGGTTCTGAAGCCTATAGCCACCAAGGCCTGAAATTGATGTTGAAACCAGTGGCAAAATGGGAGGATGATGGATGTGGAAGAGCTGAACAGAATAATGATGAATACAGGAGGACAGAATGGTGTGAGGGTGTGGGTACATGTTTGAGACAACCCTAGAGAAGGAGGATTGTTCTTCCAAGTAGGAAGCTGCTCAGGCTGCCTGACACGTTAGTTTTCCTTGCTCTGCTATTTTAAAAAGAAAAATCAAATGGTTTAAAATACCACTAATGCCACCTTATTCTAGTAAATAATTAAGGCAATGTGTAATACACATATGATTTGGATCCTACTACATCTGGGTTTTTTTTGCTGTAGTCAAGAAGCACCATTAGCCTGTCAGCAGACAACGAAAAACACTGACAACTTTTCTCAAAGCTTAACGTGCCAACTCTTAAATAACAGCTTCACATCCTAGCCAGACATACAGTATGAGAAGGTTATTCCTTGAGTCCTTTCTTAAACAATCTCGTTTTGCTTTGCTGCTGTGAAGCAGGTAATAACTCATAGCTTATGTGCTATCTTTGACCTAGAAACACCAGCAGCTGTTAGGGGAATCGCTGGGTTTTTGGAAAGTACCAAAAGGTTTTTAGCACATAAACCAAATTTATGAACAGATATAGCCCTGGAGAATAGAATTGTTTATGTTTTAGCATCACAGCTGTCACTGGTGCAGTTATTTTGTCCTGTATTAATCCCCTGAAAAGGTTGAGCATCTTCACGGAGACACTGAAATATTTTATAATTGACAGACTTCATCTGGCACTGAATATGTATAATAATTTTCTCCATAAGGAGCACATTGTGCTGACACTAATCTGTTCTGTTGTCATCTCCCTTTATTATCACTGTCTGCATTGTTTTTTCAGAGGCATTGAAGAACACAAATACGAAGCATCTAATTGAAAAAGCTAAGTAATCAAAAAGCCAATTAATCATACAGATGAGTCCTGACACTCAATGATGCAACAGACAGAAATACCAGAGACGCATAAATGAAGTATTTTTAAGTGTCCTTATTTGATGTAAGAATGATCTGAGAATGTAATTAACATTCTTTGTCACAGGTGACAGAATTGCACTGCACATTTCTTGGTACCAACTTCTCTCAGCTGCACTTGCTCTGCTCCCACTTTACCTCCCGTTCTGGTCTCTTCTCTGTTCAACAGCCCACACTCTGACTTTGGGTACCTTTCATTGAAATCAGGGCAAGTCTGGGAATAAACAAGCAGCCTATTATTGTGCTCTGTAATTTCCAAAACGTTAGGCCTTTTCAGACCTTCCTTTTGCTTCTTAAAGCTCTATTTCCATCCCAATGCTCAAAAATCACTGATACGGAAACTCACAAATGACCTTAACAACAGCAGCAGGCACCAGGCTCAGTGAAGCTGGGATTGCAGGAGACATGACCTCTCTGCTTTTGCAGGTTTTAATTCTGTAATCTCCACATCTCTGAAAAAGTTCAAAGCCTGATGCAGAGCACAGAGTTCACCTCCTTCCAGAGCTCCAACAACTCCTTTTGTGCAGAAGAGGTACCCACATGTACTTTGAAAACAAACTAGATGACAACTTGGCAAAGCAAAGGTTTTTTAGCTTACAAATAAAAAGCCAGTATAGTCTAGCCTTAGTATCATGACAGCTCCATTCTGAAGACAGAGCAAACAACATCCATGGCATAAGACAGTTCATTCAGAACTGCCTGCTGAAGACCTAAAGACCTCCAGGTCCAAGAAAACAAAGCAAGAGATGGCAAAGATCACCTATTTCCTATCACCTGGGGGACACAGTCCTGTAGTCCTCAAATACAGTTATTTATAGTTCACTATCTCAGTTGTACCCAAGAAGGATGTATTCACATGCCTGTTAAAATGAGATTCCATGTTGGAAGTCTTCACTTAACAGCAGCAAGTGAAGGCACTGTATCAGCAACTTAATTTCACACCAAAAGAATAGACTCTTACTGCATAGCACCTTAAAAAGGTAAAGGAAAAACTTTATCACACATCCTTTACCATGAATTATTCCAATACTACTTGCACCATAACCATAAAATAGAAAGCGGGTAAGTAAGAGCAGAGGAGCAACCACCCCATAAGAAGTGAATGAGATCCCATGGACACGTTTTCCTGTAACTCCAGCCAGTTATTTCATAAACAGAAAGGTATTCTGTGGCTTGGTTCTTTTGTGTGAAGGATTTTAATTTTTAACTGCTTTAATAATGCAGTTTTAGAATCATTAAACTAATTTTCCCTTATCCTTTCAAACTGTGTCTTATTGCCAAGAACATAACTTCATTAATGTCATCTTCAAAAAGGTAGGACAAAACATCGAGACAATATCTGATATGCCCTCTATTTAAAATATTCATTAAGACCAATTATACACACTGATAATTCATACAACATGCTCATCTTGCTAATCCATAAGAACAAGGGGTTTTCTTCTATTCTGCTAAACTGCATAAATGAATATGCCTTTTGTTAATACCATTTTCAAAACTGAGCAGAAAAAATCCCAACGAGTCAAAAATAAGTAGGCTCAGGAAGAAGGCAAAGGTGCAAAGGAGGCAAATGTACCCAGGCTGAGGGTTACAACCAAGCTGGGATTTGGAAAATGATGATGGCAATAATTATTTGAAATTAACATCCTATAAAATAATACCCTACAAAAAACAAAAAAGGAATGTTAACAGCAATATGTTAAAACATTGTACCCACTTCCCACAGCTCAAACTGTTCTGTACAGTTTAGTTTCAAGTCTACTGTGCAAAAAGACACAGAAGTGCTTTTTAAACATGGCATAAACAACTTGCAATTAACATTAAACTCTCCACATGCTGGTTGCTTTTAGAGAAACTACCACACTCAACAAAAGGACCTGTGGACTGCAATGAAAGCAAAAATTCAGTTTATCTCCTCACAGTTCATGAGCAATTTTAAGATTACTTGGTGATAGTCATTCACTTACCCTGGCTTTTCATCAGTGCTGGTACAAAGTAACCTCATTAGGATTATTTCTCTGTATGTAATTACAGACAGAAAATCTCATTGCAAATGTGAGAATTTAGTTAGTAAAAGCCCCAGTATTCTCAATATTAAAGTCTCCATCTTGTCAATATTAAGTCAGAAACAGTAGCAGTAAATAAAAAAAAACAACCCTCTGGCCACAGTTTTAATCTTTCTCTCTTTAGAAAAGTCATCCTGTGTAACAGTAAAACTCAACCAGATAGTCAGTAGCAGAAATGAACAGAAAACTCTTCATTAAAAGGGAAAGCAGACTCACTCTTTCCTCCAGTCGAGCCAGCTGTTCTTTGTAGTAGGCATCATGCTTCTTCAGTTCTCTGTCTTTGTCTTCCAGCTGCTTGGCCTAAAAAAGGAAAGATAAAACCAGATCAAAAAAGAGCATCACTTACAAAGCAAAACCTCTATTATAAATTGTACCAGTAAGGAACATACATTGGGAGCTGTAGTCCATTAGTTTTTGCCAAAGAGGACATTAATAAGATGATGATTGCTGCCCTGAAAATGTACAGAGATTGTCTATTGTACTGGGTTTGTTTCCTTCCCTCCTCAACAGCTGTGCCATAGATTGTCCAAATGCATTTGGAAACATCATGAAGATGGAACCAAGCACACCATGCTGACAGGAACCTATTTTTAAAAAAAATCAGCTTTACACATCACTGCTGAACTACAGGAAACTTGCTCAAGCTTCCCAACAAAACACACATAGAGCCTGAATATTCAATTTAATAACATTGTATTGTTAACAGAGTGGACATTTTGACATAGAGTCACAGACAGGTTTGGGTTGGAAGGGACCTTCAAGATCATCCAGTTCCAACCCCCCTGCATGGGCAGGGACACCTCCCACCATTCCAGGCTGCTCCAAGCCCCATCCAACCTGCCCTTCAACACTGCCAGGGATGGGGCAGCCACAGCTTCTCTGGGCAACCCAGGCCAGGGTCTCACCACCCTCAGTGAAGAATTTCCTCCAAATGTCTAACCTAAATTTCCCCTCTTCCAGTTTTAACCCGTTACTCCTTGTCCTCTTTTACATGGCCTTGTGAACAGTTCTTCCCCAGCCTTCTTAAAGGCCCCCTTCCTAAACTGGAAGGCCACCCTGATGTCGCCTGAAGCTTTCTCTTCTCCAAGCTGAACAGCCCCAACATTCTCAGTCTATCTTCACAGGGCACATGAACTTGCAAAAGCTGAACTTAGACTCACATATTTGTAGGCAGTATTAAAAAGAATTCTTTTGAAGAAGCTGTTTTTTCTTTAAAAATCCCAGTTCAGGAATCTATTTAAGCACATGCTTAATTCTAAACACATGCATGCTAGGAAAGAACCAAATGCTCATGTATTTTCAAAAGTAGAACTAAAAAGTACATCTAAAACTGCTGTCCTTTTTAATTAGTAGTTACTCCCCTGGAAACTCCTAGATCAGCTGAAGTATCCAACTAAGTAAACTGAAATCTTTACTACAGGATCACTCCCATGCCCAGTAACTTAACATCATAATTTTGATCATCTCTCTTTTGAATACTAGTATGACTTGAGGATTCATTTCAGAGGCACAACTTCCAGCTCTGCTGAGCAAGTTGACATTTTTTTGGCTTCTTATGTGCAGTATGTACCAATATGCAGCATTAAGGAGACTAATTAAGAATCATAAAATACATTTTAAAAGTACACATGCACACAGGATACATACTAAGCTACAAGTCCTCCAAAGGAAATACTAGACAAGTGATTTTTAACAAGCTATGGAGGATTTAACGCCTACATTATCAGTATAGATTAATTCCAGGCTCATCATGCTTTAATGATAACATATTTTTAGTGATTAATCATTAACTAGCAGTGGTTGGGCCCACAATTGTCTATTTAACATTAGTCATTCACCTCTAACAGGTTATTTTATTATAGGAACTTTCCAGTATCTAATGGGGGCCTACAAGAAAGCTGGGGTAGGGCTTTTTACACAGGCGTGTAGTGAGAAGACAAGGGACAATGGGTCAAAGCTTGAAGAGAAGAGATTCAGGTTGGACATTAGGAAAAAGTTGATTCCTGTGAGGGTGGTGAGATGCTGGAACAGGTTGGCCAGGGAGGTTGTGGCTGCCCCCTCCCTGGAGGTGTTCAAGGGCAGGTTGGATGGGGCTTGGAGAAAGCTGGTCTGGTGGGAGGTGTCCCTGCCCATGCAGGGGGCTTGGAACTAGATGATCTTTAAGGTCCCTTCCAACCCAAACCATGCTATGACTCTGTGATTTTCCTCCAAGTACTGATGCTACAAAGCCAAATCTAAAAAGTTTCTATTTTAGCATCATAATGTTAACTGCTAAACTCCTGTTATCTGGTAAACTCCTGTCTCCAGGTCACACTCATAGTCACGTCAGAAAACTTACACCACATATTGTGCTTCATTTATGATTGCTTTTATTTATTTTTTTAACTTCATTTTTTTGGCAAAGAGCCAAAGTCTAAAATAAAAACGTTGGATGTTTTTGTTGTTTCTCACTTAACTACTTACCTTATTCTCCAAATCCTGAAGCATGTAAAAAAATAAAATCAAACAGTCACATTGAATTTATTATATAATGGTGAATGGGAAAAAAAGGAGGGAAATGGATGCATATCAGGTGTATCTGTCATTTAGAACAATGCAGAAAACTGCTTTGAAGTTTTGGTGTTTGTTTTTTGGTGTTTGTTTGTTTGGGTTTTTAATGCAACTTCTCCAAAAATATCCCTGCTCACCCAACAAAGCACACAGATTTTAATTCTATTTGGATGAAGCAAACCTTGCTCTGCCAACCACCTCATCTTCACTGTAGTGCTGTGGAGCAACTGCTACAGCCCTGTCCACCATCATTTAAATCAACCTTTATTCACTGCAGGAAACTAATTACAGGTTTTTCCAAAGCTGATTACACTAAATATTCCACAGCCCAACTACTGTGCTTTGTATTGATCATTGCTTTGCTTTATCTAAATAATCCTTATAACACCTCCCAAATGTGCTTCTTGCTGTGGTTACAGAAACAGTTGACAATTGGTTGCAGGTTGTGCCTCCCCAAACCATCCCTTCCAAATAGCTAAATACAGTAAGTCAGTGTATTACCACAGTTAACTCATACACAAATATTTTACATATAACCACCTTGTGATTCTTGAAACATCTGCAAACTCAAGAACATTCCTTTGGTGCAAAGAGAAGCTGGAGAGACCAGTGACAAAGTAAAGATCAAATTCATGTTCCATGATGCTCATGAGAACTCTCTTAAGTTCAAGCTTGTTCAATCTGTTAACTTCAACTGTGTTTCCCATGATTTTATCCATTACCTGAAACCAAGCAGCCAACCTGACTTTGCAAAGCCAGTGAAGTGTAATCAAACTCATGCAGGATCATCACAACTGAGTCCACTTGCCCCATTTCTGATTATTCAGAAGGGCAGAAATTGTCAGGGTGTATAAAAGCAACAGTTGAAGAGCACACCAGTAATGGGAGAGATAAAAATCATCCTGTCCCTCCAGGCCCAGCTGATCAATCCTCTCTATGCCAAAGAAAAAAACATTAGCAGATGACCTGACACCTCCTCTCAGATAAAAATGAGTGAAAGAACAAAAGGCAACCTTCACAACTGCTGCAAACCATTTTATGATGACAAAACCCCGAAGTTGAACCCAAAAAATCCCTTACCCATCTTCTCATAGAATGGTTAAAGCTGGAAGGGACCTTCAAGATCACCAGGTTCCAACCCCCCTGCTATGAGCAGGGACACCTCCCACCAGACCAGGCTGCACAAGCCTCATCCAACCTCACCTTGAACACCTCCAGGGAAGGGGCTTCCACAACCTCCCTGGGCAACCTGTTCCAGTGCCTTCCTACCCTCATGGGGAAGAATTTCTTCCTGATGTGTAATCTAGATCTCCCCTCTTTCAGTTTAAAATCATTACCCCTTGTCCTATCCCTGCCCTCTCTGATGAAAAGCCCCTCCCCAGCTTCAGGCACTGGAAGGTGCTCTAAGGTCTCCCTGGAGCCTTCTCTTCTCCAGGCTGAACACCCCAACTGTCCCAGCCTGTCTCCAGAGCAGAGCTGCTCCAGCCCTTTGATCACCTTCATGGCCATTATCTGAATGCTCTCCAACAGCTTCATGTCTTTCCTGTACCGAGGGCTCCAGAACTTGATGTTCTTCTCACACAACAATGCTAAAAACACTGATTTTAACACAAATCAGAGCTGGACACTACTCCCCACTACAGCTGCATTTCCAATTCATAGAAAAACTTGCTGCTTTTCTGTACAGCTTTTATAGCTTTTCATAAAGCCAAATTAGATTTTATCCATGTTATGTGGCTACAACTATAGTATATATACAGCTATGATATTATTTTCATCTCAATTTCCAATATCCCATGTGTTACAGTGCATAGGGATTTAAGACCCATTCATCATAAAAATTTTCACCACACTGGTTCCATCCACATGAACCAGTTTCATGTCCAAATACTGTTGTAGCTACTATTGCTTTTAACTTCAAAAATTGCCCAGGACACACTCACATCTAGTATTTTATACATATAGATATATACGTGTGTATATATGTTTTATATATATATGTGTGTGTGTGTGTGTGTTATATATATATATATGTATAAACAAAAACCCACTCAAAAAACCCACAGAAGAAACCCCACACGTGGACATTTGGCACTTCTTTAAAATGAAAACTCTTTACAGATGAAGCAAAGCAAGCTTAAGTATGAGCTCTGAAAGTATTTGGAAACCTTCCATAAATTTTAACTAGATCAAGATAAGCTCTCCAAGTCTACAAAAAAAACCAAACCAAATATTCCTGGAAAAAAAAACCCACATCAATATTTCCAGAAAAATAAATATATTCCTAGAAAAAATAGCCCCAAAAAACCTTAATAGGTCATAAGAAGTCCAAAAATCTTTCATAAAGGAGAAATATAGAGCATGGAAGACACTAAAGCTGAACAAAACACATGAAAAGCTTCTAGATCACAAGTTATACTGCTCAGAATATCTCTAAAAGATAAAATGATAAAAAAGGACTATTTCAAATAATCTAAATGTTGTTTTTTACTGCACTACCACAGAATCCTCTTGTTAGTAAAATATCCTTCAGCTGTCACACTGTAGATTTGGTAGAACAGTAAGAAACTGAAAAAAAAAGAGTTTCTCCCATGGAGCCACCACCTCTTGGCATTTGTGCAGTAACAGACACAAAGTTAAAAAGAAGTACAAAAAATTATTCATTTATCCAAAGACAATATAAATATTTCAACAGAGAAGAATTCACTGCAGAAATAAAAACTTGTACGGTAATAGTATATTTATAGGGCTGCAGCAATAAGATCCCAGTGAATACCAATTAGCAGTGACAAAATAATTATCAGTAGCCATGTATTCAATTAGCTGAAAGCTGCACTTTAGATGTAAATGAGATATTGGAAGAGGTTCATTGCTTTTTCACAAAGTAACTCTGCTAAACAAAGAGTTTGCTTGGGTGTTATTTAGGAAAAAAAGCTTCTGAAGGTCACCTTTGAGATGCAGCCCATCTTCCAAAGACTGCCCAAAATTAGCATCCAAAAATAGACTGCTAATATTAAATACAGGTTCTCCGAGATTTAAAGGCCAATGGTTTCACTTTGAAATGTAGTGCCTGGATTCAGCACAGCACTGGGGTGGGTCTTCTGCACCAGAGAAATCATAGGATGGTTTTTGTTGGAAAGGACCTTAAATCATAGAATCACAGAACTATTCAGGTTGGAAAAACCCCTTGGGATCACTGAGTCCAACCATCATCCCTACTCTACAAAGTTCTCCCCTCAACCACATCCACCAACACCATGTCCAAACAACCCCTCAACACCTCCAGGGATGGTGACTCCACCACCTCCCTGGGCAGCCTGTTCCAGAGTCTGACCACTCTCTCTGAAGAAATTGTTCCTAATGTCCAGTCTCAACCTCCCCTGTTGCAGCTTGAAGCCCTTCCCTTTCGTTCTGTCGCTAATTACCTGTGAGAAGAGACCAGCACCAAACTCTCTACAATGACCTTTCAGGTAGTTGTAGAAAGAAGATGAGGTCTTCCCTCAGCCTCCTTTCCTCAAACATTCCCAGATCATCACTAATCACGTTTCTCTGAAATGGTTCAGTTAGTTTTGAAGTCACTGGATTCTTAGTGCTTGTGAAGTCTAAACATAGTTATGATCATAGAATGGTTTGGAAGGGACCTTAAAGACCATCTATACCGAACACCCCTGCATGGGCAGGGACACCTCCCACTAGACCATGTTGCTCCAAGCCCCATCCAACCTGCCCTTCAACACTTCCAGGGATGGGGCAGCCACGACTTATCCAGGCAACCTGTTCCCGTGCCTCACCACCCTTACAGGAAACAATTTCTACCTCATGTCTAACCTACATCTCCCCACTTTCAGATTAAAGCCATTCTTCCTCGTCCTATCACTCCATGCCCTTGTAAAAACCTCCCTCTCCAAGCTTTCTGTGCTCCAAAGTCTCCCTCAAGCCTTCCTTTCTCCAGGCTGAACAGCCCCAACTCCTTCAGCCCATCTCCAGAGCAGAGCTGTTCCAGCCCTCCCATTATCCCCCTGGCCTCCTCTGGACTGGCTCCAAGACCTCCATGTCCTTCTTGTGTTGGGGACTCCATAACTGGAATGGACGTCCATAAAAATGGATGTCCTGGGATGAAACTAAAACCTTCTCATGTTGGATACAGACACACAATTTTGCCCTTTGTAAAGCAGAACAGAGCAAATAAGCAGCCAACTGGAAGTGTACGTTTAATAATTGTCTTTAAAAATTAAGGAACCCAGTGAGCTGGCTAAAGCAAGGCTGGAGATTCATGCAGTCTGTAATCACTGCTCTTAAAGGAGTTACAAGGGATAAGCCATTATCTGGTAGTTTAGGAGAAATCTGTAAACAAATTTCAAAATCATCTCTCAAAGCACTCAGCAGTCCCAGGTTTGTAGCTGCCCCTCAGTGAAGACTCCAAGCTTCAAATTCATTAACATCCACAAAGTTTACAGAAGAGCACCCTTGAGATGGCTTCAGTTTGATTTTTTTCTGGCAGAGAAGAACAATCTGCTTCAAAATAAGAGCCCAGTTTTACACAAAATTTATAAAGCATCAGAAGTCATCTGGAAGTGCTCTGTCTAGGTGTTGCCACGTTGCTTCATGGTCATTTCCTCATCATCACAACAAGAACATGAGTGGATGGATTTAGGGGTCAATCAAGTGACCAGTTCTCCCAAGCCATGTTCCAGAGTGTGACACCAGCAATCCATCTGGGGCTGGAAGAGCACCCTGTCATGATGAGTTTGCGAGATTTGCCCAATTAAATGCTAACTTGAGCAATAAGGGCTTTTCTCCTGGAAAAGGTCACATGAATATCTAGAGGCGTTCAGGCAGGCCTGTGCACTTTGAACAAAAGGTTAACTGAACATCATGCAAAAGAATGTGGCAGCAGAGGGTTGGCCTTCAGCAGCTCCACAAGCACAACCATCTCACAGGAAAACTGCTGGCAGGTCAAGATGGATCTGATGAACCAGTGCCAGAGAGAACATCTCAAAGACTGATCTTTCCCCTAACATTGCTAGAGATTTTCCACTTCTTTTGCAACTTAAGGTTTGCTGGATAAGCAAATGTGCAGGTTAAAGCAGGGTGTGAATTCACAAGCTTGTTGACACTAACATCACTCAGGTACAGCCTATGACTGTCACATTGTGAAACAGTTATTCACCTTTTGACATGCACTATCACAAAGAACCACACAATCGTCACAGTTGGAAAAGACCTCCAAGATCACCTAGTCCAGCTGTCCATCCAGAGGCAGGGGGAAGGAAACAACACAACCCACCCAAACAACACCACCACCCCACAACCACACACCTCACAAAGCCAACACACAACCCACAAAACCCCCACCATGCCCACCACAGCGTGCCCTGAAGTGCCACATTTCTTTAATAACTCATGGGATGGTGACTCCACCACCTCCCTGGGCAGCCTGTTCCAGTGCCTGACCACTCATTCAGTAAAGAAATTCTTCTGAATAACTCTGCTGCTCTGCCCACAAACTCTTAGGCAGAGAACTACAACCACCCATCACGTACAGCCCCGTGAATTCTTACCTGCCTGCTGATGAAATATAAGAAAAAGGTTCATAACTCGTGTACATTTTTATGGACAGAAAAACTAGAATCTTTGTCCACTGTATACAAGTGTCCCACTAAAAATGATTATCAATTTCCACATTTAATATATTTTGGATGACAACAGTTCTCACTTTTAACCTTCTCTTTCAACATAGACACACACCAATCTCAAGGGGCAACAAAAGTAACTCAGGGACATATGCTTGTTCCTTCCCCCAGAACAATTTCTTTTTGAAGTTTCTGCTATTCACAAAATCATTTCTCACCATTAAAAAAATGTTCCAAACACATCACTTAAAAGAAACTATGTTAATTTCCACTTGTAAAGGTAGATAATAGTTATGAATTAGAAACAGCAGCAACAATAATGCATCATAGAATGCAACCTTTGACAACTGTAATTAAAACAAGCTTTTGCAATTACCAGGAAATGTGCTACAGAACATCTTCTAAAAATAATGAAGTTCTACCAAAAAATGAGTAGTGCAGATAAAAAAGATCACATGGAGAGGAAGCTAAGGGAGAAAATTTAAAAATTGAATTTATGAACAAGTCAGGATCTAGCCTCCACACCTCCCTGGGCAGCCTGTTCCAGTGCCTGACCACTCATTCAGTAAAGAAATTCTTCTGAATAACTCTGCTGCTCTGCCCACAAACTCTTAGGCAGAGAACTACAACCACCCATCACGTACAGCCCCGTGAATTCTTACCTGCCTGCTGATGAAATATAAGAAAAAGGTTCATAACTCGTGTACATTTTTATGGACAGAAAAACTAGAATCTTTGTCCACTGTATACAAGTGTCCCACTAAAAATGATTATCAATTTCCACATTTAATATATTTTGGATGACAACAGTTCTCACTTTTAACCTTCTCTTTCAACATAGACACACACCAATCTCAAGGGGCAACAAAAGTAACTCAGGGACATATGCTTGTTCCTTCCCCCAGAACAATTTCTTTTTGAAGTTTCTGCTATTCACAAAATCATTTCTCACCATTAAAAAAATGTTCCAAACACATCACTTAAAAGAAACTATGTTAATTTCCACTTGTAAAGGTAGATAATAGTTATGAATTAGAAACAGCAGCAACAATAATGCATCATAGAATGCAACCTTTGACAACTGTAATTAAAACAAGCTTTTGCAATTACCAGGAAATGTGCTACAGAACATCTTCTAAAAATAATGAAGTTCTACCAAAAAATGAGTAGTGCAGATAAAAAAGATCACATGGAGAGGAAGCTAAGGGAGAAAATTTAAAAATTGAATTTATGAACAAGTCAGGATCTAGCCTCCACAGAGCATGGGACATTAAGCTTCATGTACTAAATCTAATTATAATCCAAAAAAGAAAAAAAAATACAAGTGAACACTGTGTTGAAGAGAAGAATTATGGATTCTAGTGTCTCACATAAGCCACTCATCACACTGAGTCTAGTGTGACACTGGTGTCTCACGTATGCCTCCCTCATCAGCAAAGTCTCCCAGACTGTGTGTAGAGACAAGGTTCAACAAGAAGTAACAGCAGCAGGTAAATACTGAGCCACCAATCACTTGAGAGGACTCTGGGTTCCTTCCAGCCTAATTTATTTTATGATCCTATCCCCAAAACAAGGGACAGAAAGATCATGCAGTTGTACCAAGCTACTACAAAATGAGCAGTATGAGTAGCAGAGAAAAGCTGCACTTATCACCAAACTCTGCTCCTCCCTGACTGAACCATCTGCTTTGTTCAGTTAGAAATCAACATATTTTGAACATTTTGTTTTCTTGAAAAATCAGAATTAAAATACAGTAATGACTACTACATTCATTAGCAATATGCAGAAAAGCCACGTGTTCCCATCCAATCCATTTTCAAAGAGAAAAGAGCTGCTAAACAAATCTGTATTGCTTATATGCATGTCAAGGGGAACAAAAGAAAGGCACAACTTCTCTCTGGCACTGTACACATGCTTTTCATTTCACTAATGAAGTCCAAAAAGATCAAACATATTAAAGACTATCTGTACTGCTGCCAGGTATTTGTAGCAATTCAAATAATGTCTATAACCATTTCTGACAGCTTCTGATGTTCCAGTCAGATGTCAAGTACATACAGTTTTCCACTAATCTTAAAGAAGCAGTCAGACTGCTCTGTATGAGCCAAAGTGGATTCCTCTCTGTAAAAATGGAGCAAGAAAACTATAGCTCATGGAGAAAGTCCAGACAAGAGCCACAAAGATGATCTGAGGGCTGGAGCACCTCTCCTGTGAGAACAGGCTGAGAGAGTTGGGGTGTTCAGCCTGGAGAAGAGAAGGCTCCGGGGAGACCTTAGAGCACCTTCCAGTGTCTGAAGGGGCTCCAGGAAACCAGGGGGTTGGGGGGTGGGACTTTGGACTAGGGATGGTAATGAGAGGACAAGAGGGGAGATTTAGGTTAGACATTATGAAGAAATTCTTCCCTGTGAGGGTGGGGAGACCCTGGCCCAGGTTGCCCAGAAAAGCTGTGGCTGCCCCATCCCTTGCAGTGTTCAAGGCCAGGTTGGATGGGGCTTGGAGCAACCTCGTCTAGTGGGAAGTGTTCCTGCCCCTGCAGGAGCAGATGGAGCTAGATGATCTTGAAGGTCCCTTCCAACTCAAACCATTCTATGATTATCCTGTAAAATTCCAGAAAACCAACGGCCAGTAAACAGATTCAGGATAACTTCTACTTACACCTTTTTTGCTCTACTGCCATTGTAGTAAGTAAAAAATATTTATGTCCTTTTCTGCTGTGTTCAGAGTTGATGTAGTAACAAATTACAGAAGAATTCTGAAATTCTTGCATGAAATGAACAGCACAAAGATAAAGGTATCAGTAAGCACTGTGAGCCAATATTTGATGCCCTTGAAAACAATACCTCATGTAAAACAAATGAAACCATAACAAACCACCACCCTTCCAGAAGGTATTGTCTGTTCCAGGTCATCACTGAAGTCTAAAAACAAGTCAGCAAGAAGAAACTTGCACTTCAGTTGCCTAATATCTAAATATTCTGACTAAAGAAAATGTGAAACCTTCTAAGCTTCCATCTAGTAACTTCTATACTTGCTTCAGGAATCCAGCATCTTTTGTCAACACTTGGAATTTATATTTTTCAGCACCACAACTCACTTCTTTAGCCTTGTAAGCTGCAGATTAAGTAGACTGAAGGTAAACAGCAAAATAATTCTTAGATGCTGCACTAAGAGAAGCAATGAAAACTCAACAACTCATTGAAGCCCACTTCAAAGTCAATCTCATCTGAAATCCAACAGAAAACTTGCTCTGTCCTCTGTTTATTAGAGGTCTCACAGTGCCAGGGACTGCACATTCTCCAGTGTTATTTTCCATCTACAAATACCCTACTACTTGTAGCTAATGACCAGAACTACTCATGAATTGAAACAATTTCCATCCAGCAGAAGTTGCATTGTTGAAACCAGCTGCTCAATCTGTTTTCCTGGAAACCAATTTCCACTAAAGACAAAAAATTATGTTACCCAAGTACATAAATCCACTTTTACATACCAAGTAAGAGTACATTCATTTCTTCTCAGCTATTCAAGTTATTGGTTTCTGCTTAAGACACAAAAGTGAATCACTTGTAACTACATCAAGTGTTTCTCAATTTGAAAGACAAACATAAGCAGTACCTTCATTTCTGGATATTCAAGAGGACAGTACTTTAAAATATCACAGAATCACAAACTGGTTTGGGTTGAAAGGGACCTTAAAGATCATTCAGTTCCTATCCCTCTGCAGGGGCAGGGACACCTCCCACTAGACCAGGTTGCTCCAAGCCCCATCCAACCTGATCTTGAACACTTCCAGGGATAGAGCAGCCACAAACTCTCTGGGCAACCTGTTCCAGTGACTCTCCACCCTCACAAGGAGTAATTTCTTCCTAATGTCTAATAACTTCAAGACAATGGATTATCCAGTTGTTTGGGTTTTTTTACTAGATCTTGTTAAATTGATCTCTTCTCCTTACTAACACACAAACCATCCCAACTCATCAACTGTCGTCATATAACACAGCCACATTGTTTACCATTATCCCAAAGCAGCCTTTTTCCTAATGAGCTTGATAAAAAATGTGTATAGTAGATCATTTAGCATAGAAGTTGTAACTCAGCAACAAACTGATCTTTTAAATAGAGCATACAAATTAAGAGCAACATATTTAGGTATTTAACCTCAAAATCATAAAGAGAGCATAATTTGCTCTTGTCACTTGTGAGAACACTACAGCTTTGACAACAGATTTTTTCACAGAATCATCACATAATCGTCCTGGTTGGAAAAGTCCTTGAAAGATCAAGTCCAACCATAACCTAAATCCACCAATCATAACCTAATCTAATTGGCAGAGAAATGGACATAATAAAGAAACTATTTCTGGCTAATTGTTGTGGCATACATAACAAGGCTACACCAAAGTTCACCCACTGAAAAAGTCTTTGCTTTTTTAGCTCTTCTGTTTTGTTCTTTACAAGGCTTTGAAAAGCTAATTCAAGCAAATAATAGGAGAAAGACATAGTTCTTTTCATTGTATCCCTAAAGTACTGAACTAAGTGTGAAAATCCCATGTGATAAATTACTAGACCTGATGAAATTATTCAATACAATCTAACATCCAGCAAAGCTAGAAAGCAAAGCCTTGGAGAACCTGGAAACACGTGTGGGGACACAGCAAGAGTTAATGCTCTTTGTATTTTAATTAGGAAATTACAATGCTGGTCTTCAGAATTTCCTTTAAAGTTTTAGCAACTTATTCTGAAACAAACCCACAAGAGAATTACTGCCTTGAGCAGAATGTCTCTGAAAGGAGCAGGGATTGATTTAGGTATTGATTATTGGTGAGCATCTTCCTTTTGTATCATCCTGGAGCATGTGCCATTGAATTTCTGTATCCAGCTTCCACTCATTGCACTTTTATTTCTCCACTCATTTGACTGCAGAGTCTCTAGGGCAGAGCTTGGAACTCATGACACATCTGTGCAATGTTTAACATAATTATGCTTCAAGCTCTGCTGGTGTTTGTATTATTCTAACACAAATACATAACATTCCAAGCAATTGTAAGAAAGAAAATATATAAAAATCTGTAAAATTGATGGAAAAAAAGCAGGCTGAATACCAGGCAATAAGAGAGACAGACACTTGCTTTTTGTAGACTATGCTGGAAAAACAAATGAAAATAATTAAAAAGATTACTTAGAAGCTTTACTCAGTTTAGATGGTATACATCTGAATGTGCTAGTAATTTGGGACTGAACAACTGAAAAATCCAAACCTATAAATATCAGTTACTAATTGGAGGCAGGAAACATATTTAACAGAGGATTTGATGCTAACATTTCTATTCCTTACTCTGCAATCCTTGTCATGTATAATTGTTGACACAACATTTAGGTGATTAACACATCCAGGCAGAGAGTGGTTGTTACAAAAACATGGTTCTGCATTTTTTCTCTCACTAAGAAAGGCTAAAACAGTTGACTAATGAGACTAAAAAATAATCCCATATATTACATGAAGAAAAAATGAAAAGTAAATAATCGTAAAATCCAATTAAATGCTCAAAGGTGTAAAGAAAAATTACTGGCTAGAAATGGCACAAAAGAGCAAAGCAGAGATGATTATATGGTCAATGTCCCATGTTTCAGGCAGTTTATAATTAGGATGCCATCAGCCACCTAAAGAAGGTGTATATTGAGATGTCACAAGCAAAGATCATCTTAATTCATCAAGAACATGTAGAAAATCACAAGAAGTTATTTCAGGTACAAAGATCAGACAGACTGAATATAAGTAGGATCCAGTGTGGATGAATGCAACTTGGAAGCCAAACCTTGCAGCAGCCACATGAAGTACTTCTATTTCGACTGTAAAGCTCCAGAGAAAGACTCAATATTCCTACATGCCAGGCAACAATTTGTCCCATGAGTAACAACAGCTGAATAAAAACAAAGATTCATGAAGAAAGGGAGAAAGAGAAAATAACACCCTGTCGAGATCATATTATTTGACACAGATTAAAGAAACCCCCAGACTCTCCCAGAGCTCTGGTCAGAAGTTTCAGAGAAGCAAGAAACTGGAAACATAAAAAGACCAAAACCATCCAAAGTGCTTCATGTAAGTAGAAGGGTACATGACAGAGGTCTACAAAATAATTGAATGTTCAGAGAAGGTGAGTCAGGCTCTCTTATTTACTTCTTCACATAATACAAGAGCAAAGAGATATTCAGTGAACAGTGAAATTGAAAAGCAACAAATTTGAAACCAATTAAATGCATAATTAACCTGCAGAACTCTTTGCCAGAAGTTATCAGTGAAGCCAATCCCTTAGTAAAAACCAAAAAAGTTCAGATGTTTGCATTAACTCTGAAAACACCCACACTGACACCTAAAAGGCAGCTGGGACCTGGGATCCCTCTGAGGCCTGGGAACATCATCAATCTCACAACAATCAAAAAGATCCAAGTCAGTCACACATGAATTACAAGAGATTAGGAGGAAACTCCCATCCTTTCTGTACCACCCATATGTTCCAAAGTGACTCAAGAGAACTACTTTATTTCTGGGTGGCATATGACAGAAAAAAAACCACTGAATCCAAAATCTGAGCCCCTTGCAATCAGCTGCACTGACGCTGTATTTACATAACCAAGAAAGAAAAAAAGCCCTAAATAAACCTCACTGACTTTTTTCTTTTGCAATCAAGATGGCAACTGATAAGGGGATTTCACAAACCCATACAGAAAACCTCAAGAAACAAGCAGAATTGCCTCATTTGTGTCTTGGTAACAACTAAACAGAGTAAAGAACCAACGTTAAATGAAACACAAACCCATACAGAAAACCTCAAGAAGTCTCCTTGCAGAATTGCCTCGTTTGTGTCTTGGTAACAGCTAAACAGAGTAAAGAACCAACGTTAAATGAAACTCAGAGTATAAACCAAAACAAAATGTCTCATTAGCAGGGAAAATAGAGCTAACAAGTAAATTTAAATACTGCTGAGACAGAAACCAAAATGCCCAACTGGTTCAAATTCCCTGTGCAAAAAGAAAGCATGCAGAGATTCTCTGGCCAGCAAATTTCCTACCATTAGCCTTATTGTTCTTAAGACAGAGAAATCCACAAAGCAAAGAGCACAATTTTCCATCCTGGATAAGGAAAAAAAGTGTGAAGAAGCACACTGGAGACAAGGACAGTGAACCCAGGGTCTGTATTTACTGAAGAAAACCAACACAGTTGGCTCCTCTAGCCTCTTCCTTCCCATTTCTGCTTCTCCCTCTTCTCCAAAAAACCTAAACCCAGTAAAACTGGCAGGGCTGTAACTCACACTCTGCTTCAACACTTCAGCTGCTTAACTAACTATCCAGGGTGAGTATGAATTGGGCCTGTATTTTCAGTCTCAACAGTAAGAAGTGAATAATTTGAAAAATTGAGTATTACCACTCTAAGAGATGGCTAGAAATGGCTGAGAAAGCCCCACTATGATCCACCACCAGAGAAACTATTAAGTACCATGTTGGTTTTGCTTGTTGTTTATAGCTGTACCACAAACTGAGCAGCTCAACCTTGGACATGGATTAGGATTCAGCTGCTTTCAGAGCTGCACAGATGTAATACAGACAATTAGGGGAAGGAAAAACATGTGTGAGATTTAATGCAATATATATTAAAGACATGAGAAGGTAGGAAAAAGATCATAGACAACAGTTAACATCCAGTAAGCCACTGTTTGAAGTATTTGGGGAATTTTCCCATTCTTAGAGAGTGAGAGTGGTAGAAGTGACAGTAACAATTACAGTAACTTCCTGAGATGTCAACGTTATCAGTCATCAAGACTATCCTGATATTCACTACTTTTTGTTTGGTTATAGTTTTAAGCAGAAGAGAATTAGGGCTGCAATGCAAACAGCTTCTGGCTCAAAGTCATTCCCTATCAAGGAAGTCCAGTGTCCTCACTGCATCCCAAGCAAAACAAACCTAAAATAGAAGCACGATCCTGGCTGCAGGACCATGAGTTGTCCCCTCAGTTCAACTGCCTGTGCAGCCTCAGAAAAGACTTCTTTTCTGTCCTCTTCCTTCGTCAGGGCATCAGTGATGTTTACAAGGAGCCTGAGTGCTTTCTGTAGAGTGCTTGGAAAAGTGACAGTCCATACATTTTTTAAAGGAACGCTATTATTTTTATCATGACCATTTTATGTTGTGGGTGAGAAAGTCTGCAAGGGGAAGCAAGCACTTAAATGTGCTTTATAGAAAAGTAGTTCCATCCCAGTCAATAAAAAGCTTCAGGAAAATAGACTGCAAAGTATTTTTATAATAATGGCAAAAAAAAAAACCCCTTCATACATTTTGGGAGTTGTTAAAATATGTCAATTTTACGCAGCCTTGTGTGTACTGCCCAATATTAACAGAGCTAGAAAGCAAAGTCTACTCTAAATTTGTGAAGTGTTGGGGTTTTTTACTGCATGTTTAAACCTTATTTGTCATGCAATACAGACTGTTCCAGCCTACACTGAGAATTAGTGCTTAATTTCCTAAACGTGGAGAGACATAACAACTACTTGCAGAAATCATGTCACCAGTATTGGCATGAAGTGGAGAACAGCAAGGAATTGTTAAAATTAGATTAATTCAGAAATGGTAGAAAAGTAACAACTTTTCTCTGTCCTTAAAGTGGAAGAAAAAAACCCAATTCTGTAGAACAAAACATGACTGGTCATAAATAGGCAAAAAGATGTCATAAAATGTTTATTTATGCCTCATAATGCAGAGTACATGAAACCCTGTTGAAGTTTCAGGTTATCAAACAAGGTAAAACTCTGCAATGAAATAAGAAAACCTGGATTAGGGATCAAAGGACTTTCCTTTGTCTTCCAAGTGCCCTGGTGTGGGATCAAATAACTAGAAAAGTTAAAGTGACATGATCCAGGTAGACTGACTGGAAGATTGACTGAAAACATGGGACAGGAGTGAGCTCTTGTTTTATCCACTTCCTCCCCACTTCTCCTGCCCCACTGACCTGTGAATTGCCAGGTAAGCCAGATTTCACAGTGAAAAAAAATGACAAAAGACATACATTATTTACTATCTATGCACTCTTCTTGGAATATTTTTTACTTCTCCTTGGTTCATGAGTACAAACATCTAAAGCCACCCTAAAGACACCCTCCTTTTTTGTGATTTTGGGTGTCAGAAGTAACACATCCAGTACAGATTAAGAGATGTGACAAGGAAATTTCAGTAGAAAAACATTCTTGCACCACAGAAAACCACTGGTAATAAATATTTTATGTTTTTATATATATATATATATGACGTTAAATTTATTATATTGTTACTGGCTGCAAGGTAACCATCTGCAAGGCAACAGAGCAACTCAAGGTTACCTGATATTCTGCCTTTATTTAAAACCAACTCACGTGCCCTGGGATGGACAGGCTAAAGAACTGAAGTTCCAACAGAAAACACGTTTTTCTTATAATGGACCTCGTTGTGTAGCCATCTCTGAGCACTCAAAATGACATAAACATTATTTATATGTGAGAAAACTCTCACAGACATATCCTATCACCATGAAGTATGATCCTGATGAATTTCAATGTATTAAAGAGATGAGGTTCAGTTAGTCCAGAGGAGGGCAATGAAAGTGATCAGAGGGCTGGAGGACCTCTCTGATGAAGACAGGCTGAGGAGTTGGGGTTGTTCAGCCTGGAAAAGAGAAGACTTAGGGGGGACCTTATAGAGACCTTCCAGTGCCTGAAAGGGTCCTATAGGAAGGCTGGGCAACAGCTGTTCACTAGGGTATGTAACAATAGGACAAGGGGTGATGGTTTTATGCTAGAAAAGGGTAGAAAGCAAACATACCTGCTTTAGGTAAACAGGTGGTTTTTTACTCACCCCAAATATATTACTGCACACTTATTTGTGTGTATATTTATATATTATTACGTATGCATGTACACAAAAAAAATCCCTTCTTTATTTCATTTCAAAAACTAACAATATGCAGTAAAGACGTTACTTCTAGAAATAAACAACCAGAGACTGGTTTCAGTTGGAAAGAACCTTAGAGATCATCCAGATCCAACATCCCTGCATGGGCAGGAACACCTCCCACCATTCCAGGCTGCTCCAAGCCCCATCCAACCTGGCCTTCAACACTGCCAGGGATGGGGCAGCCACAGCTTCTCTGAGCAACCTGGGCCAGGGTCTCCCCACCCTCACAGGGAAGAATTTCTTCCTATTGTCTAACCTACATCTACCTTCTTCCAGTTTAAAACCATTACCCCTCATCCTATCATTACACACCCTGCTATAAAGTCCCTCCCCACCTTTCCTGGAGCCCCTTCAGGCACTGGAAGCTGCTCTAAGGTCTCCCTGGAACCTTCTCTTCTCCAGGCTGAAAACCCCAGCTGTCCTAGCCTGTCTCCAGAGCAGAGCTGCTCCAGCCCTCAGATCATCTCCGTGGCCTCCTCTGGACTTGCTCCAACAGCTTTATGTGCTTCCTCTGCTGAGGGCACCAGAGCTGTACACAGCTCTCCAGGTGGGGTCTCACCAGAGCAGAGCAGAAGGGCAGAATCCCCTCCCTGGCCCTGCTGGCCACACTTCTTTTGATGCAGCCTAGGAAACAGTTGATTTCTGGGCTACAAGTCAACCATACCAGCATGTTCATTCTCAACATGTAAAGCATTAAAAAAAAGAGCAAAAGAAAAAGATCTCACTTCATGAAAAAACGTTGACATTTTCTTAAAAAGCATTTTATTTTTGAAGTCTAAAACTTTTGTCTGTTTTGATCCATGGATGAGGCTTCCAAATGATCCCAGGATTGTAACTGAATTGAAATACACGAGCACCAGTAGGGAGGAAATAGTGTATTTCAGTAACATGGGGGAAAAAATTTTAAAAGGATCATCATTATTGTGAAAACATTCAAGTACAGACATACCAGTAAATATAGTGGGACCAAGACTAGGGTCTAGACACTTCTGCAGAAGGTTTTGTTTGTTTTTAATTTAACAGGGAGCATCAAAGACAGAGTATTTGACCAAACTTCTTTGTTCAGCTCCGAAAAAATTTTCAAAGCATTAATACAAGCATTTCCAAACTGCTAAAAAGTGGCAACAGTAGCTATTTGAAATGCACTCTTTTTGCACAAGAACAAAGAAAATCAGAAGAAAGATAAAGATTTGCCCCAGTACTTACAGGTACAAAAGGATAAAGCACATAGAAATTGTACAAACTAACAGATCAGGGAGTGTAAGCACAGGCAGACTCAGGGTTTTTGAGCTTTTATCATCCTGTTCCCTGCATGTAACTTGGCTTTTGTGTCTAATATTTGTGGGAGAAATTATTCTGACAAATTTTATTCCTCTACTTGTACACATATAGAAATACACTAGGAAAAAGCCATTTATTCAAGGCTGAAAAGCAGTCACAGCTGATCTGCTCGGGGCTACCTGAGCCTCCCCAGATGTTCTATTCAGATCAAGAATGTGATAATTATGAAGACACAGAAAAGCAAGAAATATGGGAGTATTTACTAAGGGCAAAATGGGAAATAACAGAAGGATCCTGCAGCAAAATGAGGAGGGCTGATACCATCCTCCCCCTGAAGGCTATAAAAGATCTAAGTTTCATGATATGACTGGAAATGTGGCTGAGGAGGTAGAAGACAAATCCCCCCCAAAACCAAGTCAGAGAACAAAACGAGGCCAGTGTTCAGCTACTGCTGCTCATCACTACTGGGGGATCTCAACCCCCTGCCAAAGGCAAGGAAGATTATGTTCTCTCTATTTCCATAGGCATGAAAACCAAACCCTGCCTTCATGACAGACCAAGTATTATAGAATCACACAATTGTTCTGGCTGGAAAAGACTCTGAGATCATCAAGTCCAACTGCTGTATCCACCACCAAACCACATACCTCAGCACCACACCTACACTGCTTTGAAGTCCCTTCAGGGATGCTCACTCCACCACTGTCCTGGGCAGCCTGTGCCAGGGCCTGACAACCCTTTCTGAGAAGAAATTGTCTCTAATGTCCACTGCATCTTAATATCTAATAGCATGCAAGACAGAACACAAAGCTGCAGCTCCGCATCATGGTAGGATCTGGCACAGTCTTGCAAGAGACTTCTCCACATCTCACTTGGCGTGGCTAAACATTTATCCTTGAACACAGTAAATGGAAAAAAGCAGGACATCATTTTATGAAATTAAACCAACTGTGCACGGCAATGCAGCTTGCAAACCAGACAAGGCAAGGATGTGGGCCAGATGATCACCTCTTCCACTTTATCACCAGCAACCTCAAGGACATTGTGTAGAAGAAGAAAATAACTATTTCCATCTACACAAACTCAACAAAAAGATTTATGACACATCTTCAGCAAAGAAGTACACAACAAGGTGCAAAGCAAGAAGATATGAGGATACTATGAGCAGAAAAGCTTCAGCTCAGCACCTGAGGGTGGCTGGCAGCACTTGATGAGGCTGGACACTGTCAAAGAACATTGGTAACAAAATACCAAACCATGCCTTGAGAAGCGCATTTGTCAAGGGACACTTAAGAATTGCAACTGGGGGAGTGTGGAGTCCCTTGAAAGTTTTCTTATTTTCTGCTTGTGTTATTTAACATTTTTCTAAAAGATCTTGATGGATTTTCTTAAATTAAGAAGCACCCACAGCATGAAGAAGTGGAAGATCCAGTCATGGTGCTATGTTCTGCATGATATCTGAAGTAAAATAATTTCTAATATTTTCAGAGCTAGATTTAAAAAAATACATGAAACATTCAGAAATCCATAATTACTCTTGTAAGCAATTCAAAGATTGCCTTAGCATTAAAAAACTCTGGATAAAAAGGAATAAAAACATCTAAGAGACCAAGTTAATTGGAATAGGTTAATAATTTGCATTATCTAATCATGAAGGTTTGTATAGTCACAAAGTCAGAATGGCAAGGAAATTTAGATTTAAAAGAGAAATTATGTCTACAACCTTACCTACTGTTCTAAATATTAAGTTTTAAAAAAATTAATAATCTGCTTAACATTATTGTATCAGAAACAGAGTTCCTGTTATTTCTTCCCCATTTCTTTTTAAACTATTCCAAATAACATATTATAGGAGTAAACAAAGAAAATTCATGATCATAAAACTTGACTCTACTCTGTCCTAATCCTTTCTCCTCAGAAAGCTTATTTATAAATCCAGAGGAAAAATACTCCACATGTCACCACTGACTCAATTTGGAAGAAGAGCTTTCAACCATTGCTTCAAGCCTGTTGCTTAGGATACAAAGTTGTGCAGGTATCTCCCTGCACGTGGGCAATCAGAGAGATGAACTCAGGCTGGGTAAGACATGTTAGAGAGTAGCCCTGTGGAAACAGCCCTGGGGGTTCTAGTGGATCAAAAGTTGGACATGAGTCACTATTGTGCAATTGCAGCCCAGAAGGCCAACTCCATCCTGGGCTGTATCAAAACAAGTGTGGCCAGCAGGTCAAGAGAGGTGATTCTGCCCCTCTGCTCTGCCCTGGTGAGACCTCACCTAGAACACTGTGTCCATCTCTGAAGACCCCAACACAAGAAGGATGTGGACTTGTTACAGCATGTCCAGAGGAGGGCAATGAAAATGATCAAGGGGCTGGAGCACCTCTCTTATGAAGACAGGCTGAGAGAGCTGGGATTGTTCAGCGTGGAGAACAAAAGACTCCAGGGGGGACCTCTCCACAGCCTTCCAATACCTGAAAGGGGCCTATAGAAAGGCTGGGGAAGAGCTGTTCACAAGGGCACGTAACAATAGAACAAGAAGTGATGGTTTCAAGCTAGAGAAGGGTGGGTTTAGGTTGGACAATAGGAAAAAGTTCTTTAATACGAGAGTGGTGAAGAACCACTGGAAGTGGTGAGGAATCACTGGAAGAGATTGCCCAGAGATGGTGGAGGCCCCATTCCTGGTGATACTCAAGGTGAGGCTTGATGAGTCTCTGAGCAACTTGATCTAGTGTGAGATGTCCCTGCTTATTGTCAGGGGGTTGGACTAGATGACCTTTAGAGGTCCAGTCTAACCCAAGGCATTCTATGATTCTGTGACTCTTAATCTGACATCCTTTGGGATGAACCCAAAACTCCTTAAAGAAAGAAACTTATGTCAAAGAATTGAGTTACAAGCACTCCTTATTTAACAGTTTTCAGTGATTCTTGTTATCGTATTTTTTTACCCTTTAAATAAACTACAAATACTTTTATATGTGTACAGTAGATATTCATTTAGAAATTTAAAAAAAGGCAAAGGACTCAGCATGCAATAATAACCAACCACCCTAGATTAATAATCTGCTTAACATTATTGTATCAGAAACAGAGTTCCTGTTATTTCTTCCCCATTTCTTTTTAAACTATTCCAAATAACATATTATAGGAGTAAACAAAGAAAATTCATGATCATAAAACTTGACTCTACTCTGTCCTAATCCTTTCTCCTCAGAAAGCTTATTTATAAATCCAGAGGAAAAATACTCCACATGTCACCACTGACTCAATTTGGAAGAAGAGCTTTCAACCATTGCTTCAAGCCTGTTGCTTAGGATACAAAGTTGTGCAGGTATCTCCCTGCACGTGGGCAATCAGAGAGATGAACTCAGGCTGGGTAAGACATGTTAGAGAGTAGCCCTGTGGAAACAGCCCTGGGGGTTCTAGTGGATCAAAAGTTGGACATGAGTCACTATTGTGCAATTGCAGCCCAGAAGGCCAACTCCATCCTGGGCTGTATCAAAACAAGTGTGGCCAGCAGGTCAAGAGAGGTGATTCTGCCCCTCTGCTCTGCCCTGGTGAGACCTCACCTAGAACACTGTGTCCATCTCTGAAGACCCCAACACAAGAAGGATGTGGACTTGTTACAGCATGTCCAGAGGAGGGCAATGAAAATGATCAAGGGGCTGGAGCACCTCTCTTATGAAGACAGGCTGAGAGAGCTGGGATTGTTCAGCGTGGAGAACAAAAGACTCCAGGGGGGACCTCTCCACAGCCTTCCAATACCTGAAAGGGGCCTATAGAAAGGCTGGGGAAGAGCTGTTCACAAGGGCACGTAACAATAGAACAAGAAGTGATGGTTTCAAGCTAGAGAAGGGTGGGTTTAGGTTGGACAATAGGAAAAAGTTCTTTAATACGAGAGTGGTGAAGAACCACTGGAAGTGGTGAGGAATCACTGGAAGAGATTGCCCAGAGATGGTGGAGGCCCCATTCCTGGTGATACTCAAGGTGAGGCTTGATGAGTCTCTGAGCAACTTGATCTAGTGTGAGATGTCCCTGCTTATTGTCAGGGGGTTGGACTAGATGACCTTTAGAGGTCCAGTCTAACCCAAGGCATTCTATGATTCTGTGACTCTTAATCTGACATCCTTTGGGATGAACCCAAAACTCCTTAAAGAAAGAAACTTATGTCAAAGAATTGAGTTACAAGCACTCCTTATTTAACAGTTTTCAGTGATTCTTGTTATCGTATTTTTTTACCCTTTAAATAAACTACAAATACTTTTATATGTGTACAGTAGATATTCATTTAGAAATTTAAAAAAAGGCAAAGGACTCAGCATGCAATAATAACCAACCACCCTAGTGCCACATGCTTTGAGAGAGATCTAAAGACAGAAACAAATTAACTTAATCCTATTACTTTAAGGTCCAAGACTGAAAAGAGCTGCTGAACACTTGGGGTGAACCTGTGTCACTTTGATCTGCATTGCAACAAAAGCAGCAAAATGACATGCTCAAATGAAAATCGTTCATAATACATGAAAGCAGAGCTGAGCACTCCATGGATTAAGTGTGTTTAGGAGAATCAGAGGGTGACAAATAAATAAAAATGACAATTTGCTTCAGCACTCTTTTACCCATCTCAGATCCTTTTGTCAAATGCAAGCTCCTGCTTCCCAAAATGACTTTACTTACACTGAAAGCCACAGTGAAGGCAAGAATGTCCATTAACATGTTGGTTGTACCTAATGAGTCATTCTGTAGCTGACTCAAATGCAACTGTGATTAAACAAATAAATCAAACTAGAAACAGACGCAGGAGCTTTTATGCTGTAAAATTAAGAACTGGAAGGACAAGAGTTTAATTTTTCCAGTACAGCAGGGTGAACTTGAATTCATTTGCCCATATTTCAGTCCCTATTTCTAGAAAGGCACAATGACATGTGAGTGTTTTAACAGAGCATTTGACAGGCTGCTGCAAAACGATGCTATGAATGCAAAGCAACACTCACTCTTCTATAAAACCCGGGTTATATGACACACATCAGAAGTAAAATATGTTGATAATTTGACCTCAGGGTGCCCTGCAGAGTTTGTGTTTTCAGAGCCCGTTTTTTCTCAGCTGTGTGTGCTCCAAGCAATATCTTACAGATAATCATGTTAAGTTTGCCATCATAAGCTAATGAAAATACTGTAAATCAAAATACAGGTTAAGTTGATTTTGTTTTTTGTTTTTAGAACTAAGCTTTTGACTGTTTCAATCTTTTCAGATGTATTGCTAAAAATAAACTTTGAGACAAGAAAGCAACCTGCTCTAGCTGAGCTTGCTTTCCCAGTGGGAGCTGGACTAGATCACCTCCAGAGGCCTCCTCAAGCCTCAGAGTTCACAGATGATACGAAATAGATTGCTTTCTTTCTGAATAATTATTAACTGCTAAAAGTTAGCATTCTTACCATGCCAACTTCTATTCATTTCTGGCAGATTTAGAGTTGTCAGGACTGCACTGTCTAGACCACTTCTTTAACTATTTACCCTTTGAAAATACCAGCCCAGTTTTGGGTACAGTGACTGTCAGTGATAAACTGCCCATGTCTGGAGCAAAGCAATTTATCAGCTATTTCTCCTAAGGGATAGAGTTTTTAGAACTTGACTGAGAGTCAAACTGCAGATAAATTCATTTTTTATATATGCACATAAGAATAGAAAAAAAAGACCTGTTTAAAAGATGTTGCAAAGTCTTGGCAGAATTCTAAGCTCTTCAGTTTGCTCCCATAAAACTGAGGAGGCAGCTGCCTGAGTCAAGCTGTGCAGGACACCCTGAGCCTCGAGTTCATGGCTCATTTATTGAGAAACAAAGTAACTGGCAATTTGGGGTTATGTGCTTCAGTAGCCACCCCTCAAAAATTATTCACTCTGAGCAGTCAAGAAGCTGTGGCACTTCAATCACCAGCTGTTTTTTTGCCCCTACACCAAAATGCAGAGTAAGCATTTGGGACAAGTCCCATGAGTACAACAGAAACCCAAAAAATTACAAGTACAAACCAAAACACTGTGAGAAATGACCAGGTCTGCTTTTCTAAGTCTATACATACAGAACATGGTCATTTCTTTCTTATTCCAAAATACAGAAGTTTATGTTAGATGATAATCTACCACATGGACAACTGTTGTATGAATTAGATTCAGAGGATAATGGAAGGTCATGTAAATGGAAATTAAATACAGAAGACCTGAGGATGGAAGGAAGGCTCAATTTGATGAAATTTAGTCCCTGAAATTACTCACTATCTGAGCTATCACCTGCACTCACCAGATTGAGGTTACAATCTATTTTCCTCAAACAAATTTTTATTATTAAGTGCAGCCCTTAATATTCATTTTGCTGAGCTAACAAACAAGATGCAGAAACAGCAGAGAGAACAAAACCATACTGAAAATTAAAATGCCATGACAAGTAATGCTGAAAAATAAAATTATAAAGAAGTTATGCATAAAAAACACTGATCCAAACACTTAGTCAACAAGCCTGAAAAAAAAAAAGTCAGTTCCACCTGGTTATACACATTTCTACGCTGTATGAGACACATGGTGAGAAAGAAAGCCTTCAGACTCCCCAAAATAAACATGTATACATGTAGTACTCCTCATGAATGCATTAAAAAAAAACCAAAACACAAAAAACCAAACCTACGTTGTCAATACAAACTAATCCACAGAGATTGTAGAATCATAGAATGGTTGAGGTTGGAAGGGACCTTCAAGATCATCAGGTTCTAACCTCCTTGCCATGAGCAGAGACACCTCCCACCAGACCAGGCTGCACAAGCCTCATCCAACCTGGCCTTGAACACCTCCAGGGATGGGGCAGCCACAACCTCCCCGGGCAACCTGTTCCAGTGCCTTCCTACCCTCATGGTGAACAATTCCCTCCTGAAGTCTGACCTGAATCTCCCCTCTTCCAGTTTAAAACCATTACCCCTTGACCTACCCATGTTCTCTCTGGTGAAAAGCCCCTCCCCAGCTTTCCTGGAGCCCCTTCAGGCACTGGAAGCTGCTCTAAGGTCTCCCTGGAGCCTTCTCTTCTCCAGACTGAACAGCCCTAACTTCTCAAGGAAAAAAATATTTCAAACAATAAAGAATGGCTAAAATTCCACTGTTTGTAAATATTTATTAAAGCTAAATACAGAGGAGTTGTATTTTGCGTATTATCGCACTTTCCAGCTTTAAAATAATTTCCTCTCCTTAACAAAAAGAGAAATAAAAACCAATCACTAGCAGGAAAAAGAAAAAACTTTCCCAATGTGTTTTCTGAAAGGCTTTTCTCTCCAACTAAAGCCTGTCAGTTTATATCCCCTCAAGCCCTTCTCATTGCCATTTCTGACAAAATAGATTAATGACGAATCCTGAAAAGGAAAGCAGTGAGGCTGCTGCACTGCAGGGAATTGCCACATGGGGGATTCCAAACTGAGGGAAATGACATAGAAAACATGAAAAAAAAACACGGAGATCATGACAATGAGAAGGTAGAAATCGGTTTTCCTTTTACAACAACAGCCCATCTGCATTTATGCAGATGTCTTCTCTATTTCTTAATAACTTTCCACTCTAGTTTCCCCTGAAACTCACCCTGTATTTGTATATTGCTTCTAGCAGTGTAAAAAAATAAAGAAAAAAGGAAAAATCAATAATTTCATCTATTGGCATTTGAATCTTTTCTGTTTTGCAGAAAGGTCAACCAGAAAAAAATTATATAAATGTAAATAAACCCACTACACACAAATGCACACATGCACATGAGCTTGTGTTTCAAATCCATAACTCATACTTGGCATTTTCAGCATTATTCCACAAACTCGCATCTATTCACAACTAGCAATAAGCCTGAGGTGTAAAGTAAATTACATTTAAGAAACCTCATTCTTTAAGCAACTGAAATTTTGTTTCACTTTACTGGCAAGGACTGTGGGGGTGGAAAGGAGAAACAGTTATTTTTCATAATTGCCATTAGTACCACCAGTTTGGTAATCATTTGTACCTTTGTTCTCCTAATTCATAGAACTTTCATTAGAACTTGAGCAGACCTCAGTATGCAGGTGTCAGCTGCTCCCAATCAAAAAAAATCCCATGTAATACATGAAACAGCAACATCCAAAAGCATTTCTTGTACAAGGTAAGTGATGTAGGACAGTGACAAAACCACCGTTTTTTCATCTTTATATATCAATGCCCTTCTACTCTACACTCATGAGACACTGCCTGGAAAACTGTGTCCAGTTCTGGAGCCCTCAGCAGAGGAAGGACATGGAGCTGATGTAGAGAGTCCAGAGGAGCCCACAGAGATGCTGGGAAGGCTGGAGCAGCTCTGCTCTGGAGACAGACTGGGAGAGTTGGGGTGTTGAGCCTGGAGAAGAGAAGTCTCCAGGGAGACCTTAGAGCAGCTTCCAGTGCCTGAAGGGGCTCCAGGAAAGCTGGGGAGGGACTTGGGTCAAGGGCAAGGAGTGAGAGGACAAGGGGAAATAGACTTAAACTGGAAGAGAGAAGATTTAGGTTGGACATGAGGAGGAAATTCCTTCCTGTGAGGGTGGTGAGACCCTGGCCCAGGTTGTCCAGAGAAACTGCAGCTGCCCCATCCCTACAAGTGTTCAAGGATGGGGCTTTGAGCTGCCTCATCTAGTGGGAGGTGTCCCTGCCCATGCAAAGGGTTTGGAACTAGATGCACTTTAAGGTTCCTTCCAACCCAAACCAGTCCCCGATTCTGTGATTTATTTGACTGAGTTACTGCTTCCAAAGTGGATCTTCCTGCAGACCACTATGGGATCAAGAATGCATTTCTCTAAGTGTTATTTTCAACATAATTTTGGATCTAAGCCTCAGCATCACAACAATGAAGTATCTGTAGTAACAACCTAGCACTTGGGTTTGCAGCATAAGAACTACCTCCTGGTTTCAGCAGCAGATTTCATCCAGCACAATATAATTCACTGTGTTTTCCCCCATACTTTGGTGTTGCATCAATGAGGACAAAGTGAGAGGCTGAAATACAAACACTCACAGCTAAAGCACACTATTTAAACCCCGCTTAGACATTTCAAAACAAGACTCCTACTGAGCAAGTGGGTGTTGTGAGAAAATAAGCCCATTCCCTACTTGTCCATGGAGTCACAACAAGCACCAGCTGAAGGTCTGAAAAGCAAAAAAAAAAAAGAAAAATCACTGAGCTACAGAAAAAAGCTTTAAGATTAGAAATAATTTCCAAGATCATTGTTTCATGACAGAACTACAAAGTGTAATCCATTTTCCTTTAAATAGACCTTTGCTCATTAGGAGGCTTCCAGGAAAAATAGTCTTGGCAGCAATCAACTGTATTTCTCCTGTAGTACTGAAGAAAGAGAATTAAACCTCCTGGTGCCATGCCCAGGCTGTTCCCAGCAAGTGCTACAGCAGCATGTGGTCAGGAGTGATTTGAAACAGGTAAGTGACACAGTTGACATTAGCTGTGAGGTCATTTCTATCACAGCATCCTGACTAGCCACGGGCATCATGAGGTCACCAAGCATATTACCAAGTCCAAGACCTCGTAAGGCAGGGCTGACAGCAAGGTTAGGAGAAGGGTACAGGCCATCACTCCTGGTCTTCACCAAAGAATCTGGCATCTTCAGGGAGGACAAAAAGAGAGAAAAGCCACATACACAACAGCAAAGAGGGACTACAGAAATAGGACCAAATCAATCTATTCAGAAACCTTTTTTAATAATTATTTATTTCACAGACTAATAAACATGCATGGAATCACAGAATGTCTTGGGTTGGAAGAGACCTCTAAAGGTCATCTAGTCCAATCCCCCTATGATAAGCAGGGATATCTCACACTAGATCAAGCTGCTCAGAGCCCCATCAAGCCTGACTTTGTATGTCTCCAGGGATGGAGCCTCCACCACCTCTCTGGGCAACCTGTTCCAGTGATTCAGCACCCTCACATTAAAGAACTTTTTCCCAATGTCCAACCTAAATCCACCCTTCTCTAGCTTGAAACCATTACACCTTGTCCTATTGTTACATGCCTTTGTGAACATCTCTTCCCCAGCCTTCTTATAAGCTCTTTTCAGGTATTGGTATTTGGTGGCCTTTGAGCATATTAACCATTTGCATATTAGTTCTATATTTTTTAAACATTTCCAGCCAGATAATTTTTGAAGGGACTGCACTGTTCAGCTCCTTTGGTGCAACCTCAGCTCACCACCAGAAACAGCCTCAGTTTCACTGGGCCACTAATATAGACAGACTACTAAACTGGATCAGACATAACTCAAAAATATTGCCACCCAGTGCAGCATTATGTTAAAAAGCAATTACAACTTCTAGATATAGTAAAGGCTTCGAATAGAGGTCATTAAAGCTCCACACAAAATTGCAGACCATAATGGATATTAATTCAATGTCCTCTATTCTGAAAGCAATACTTGCCTTGCCTAAAACTCATGCTTTTGATATATTTTAGGCTAAGCTTACACTGGTTCTCCTCTTTCTGTTCTAACACTGAGTCATCTTGGCACACCAAATTTCAACAATCCTAGTACTATATTATCCTCATTGAGCAGCAAAATCTCACATAGTAGATCTTCACACTATGAATTGCTGCTGTGTTCTTCCACAGGAAAAAAAAAAAATATATATATATATATATATATAGGACCAAATCAATCTATTCAGAAACCTTTTTTAATAATTATTTATTTCACAGACTAATAAACATGCATGGAATCACAGAATGTCTTGGGTTGGAAGAGACCTCTAAAGGTCATCTAGTCCAATCCCCCTATGATAAGCAGGGATATCTCACACTAGATCAAGCTGCTCAGAGCCCCATCAAGCCTGACTTTGTATGTCTCCAGGGATGGAGCCTCCACCACCTCTCTGGGCAACCTGTTCCAGTGATTCAGCACCCTCACATTAAAGAACTTTTTCCCAATGTCCAACCTAAATCCACCCTTCTCTAGCTTGAAACCATTACACCTTGTCCTATTGTTACATGCCTTTGTGAACAGCTCTTCCCCAGCCTTCTTATAAGCTCTTTTCAGGTATTGGTATTTGGTGGCCTTTGAGCATATTAACCATTTGCATATTAGTTCTGTATTTTTTAAACATTTCCAGCCAGATAATTTTTGAAGGGACTGCACTGTTCAGCTCCTTTGGTGCAACCTCAGCTCACCACCAGAAACAGCCTCAGTTTCACTGGGCCACTAATATAGACAGACTACTAAACTGGATCAGACATAACTCAAAAATATTGCCACCCAGTGCAGCATTATGTTAAAAAGCAATTACAACTTCTAGATATAGTAAAGGCTTCGAATAGAGGTCATTAAAGCTCCACACAAAATTGCAGACCATAATGGATATTAATTCAATGTCCTCTATTCTGAAAGCAATACTTGCCTTGCCTAAAACTCATGCTTTTGATATATTTTAGGCTAAGCTTACACTGGTTCTCCTCTTTCTGTTCTAACACTGAGTCATCTTGGCACACCAAATTTCAACAATCCTAGTACTATATTATCCTCATTGAGCAGCAAAATCTCACATAGTAGATCTTCACACTATGAATTGCTGCTGTGTTCTTCCACAGGAAAAAAAAAAAATATATATATATATATATATATCTGAGAACAGTGTGAGAGAATATACTTAATTATATATTTAACTTGTAAAAGCCCTTTGAGAGCCCCCAAGATAGAATTCATTCTATGGAAGCTCTCTTTATTAATAAAAGTACTTCTAACAATTACTTTGAACTTCTATAGACAGTGCCTTATTTCATACTATTTTAATCACTCCTCACAAAATCTCTTGACAACAGTGTTCAGAAAGCAGACAGAGGCAAGGGAGTCGTGGTGTTTCACTCAAGCTACCACTTCTTTATGTTTATTATTCATCCTTACCATGCTTTTTAATTAACCGAATAAAATCAAACCAACGTGGTTTGCCAGCCTCAAAGTTCTTCTTTATTAAAAAAGTGATTACATTCACTAATCTGGAGTTAATATTAAAGGCTCAGAGAATTTTCCAGCCTGTAGTATTAACACAGTAACTAATTATTCAGAGAGATTTAAATTAATTTGGGTCAAGTGAGACTCAACATCATCTTCCAGGTGCAGCTGCTCCCACTGCAAAGGTTACTGATCCCACTGCCTATAGAGCTGTTGATGTGAATCCAGCAGCAGGGGAATCAGTTCAGCTCACACCATTCATCTCCACCAGTTCAGCAAATCCATTTTGCCCAAAGCAAATTAAGGAAATACTTGAATTAACTGCTACTAGGCCAGTTGGTGAGAGACACTCACCTCTAGCAAGGGGAAACTATGAGAAGCTGCTGATGCCTCTAACTTTCTCTGCTAATAAAATGGATCTAGAAGAAGATGCTCAGAGAGACCAGAAGTCTGTCCAAGCAGTAAATGATACAGATGAGATATCTATTGACTTTCCATTTCAGTCCCAGCACTGTGATGTTCTGGCTGCCAACTGAAATTACGTGCCGTGAGATTTGATTTATATTCTAGGGGATTACTAATATGCTCAACAAGAAATAACAGATGTCCTAAAAGCATTAAGTCATTTCTTCAAGTTTAATTATTACATACCATAAAATATCAAAAAGCTTTCTTTTACAAGCACTAATGTTATCACCTAGTGAGACAGAGTGGATCTTGCCACAGAAGTATCAGTTACTAGGAATTCTATGTTGCATTTCTGGACCAAAACCCATGCTTGAAAATAATGTACAGTACCAGTTCCTTCAAACTGACAGCTGATGTTATACTAAACACAGTTTGGAGGCCATTCTCAAACAAACTGGAATTGCTCAGGCATAGCTACAGTTAATGGTATTACTTGATTGGGAGCTTTGTGATTTAGTAAATCACCACCAATTGTTTAGCAGGTGATTAAACCATAAAGCCCAGACCTGTGATTTTCAGTCTTTAGAAAGCAATAATCATCAGAATTCCCAGCACCATTTAAATGATTCCGACCTAGGATCACAGGCATCATTTGTGCCATCATTCATTCCCTTCACATGGCTCTATTAGTGGCTCTATCCAAATTACCCAGCACTGTCTGTTATTATACTAAATATTCACTATAATTGTCCATCTCTCAACAGATCTGGATCCATTTCCTGATCATGATACGGGTGTAAAATTTTAGCATTTCTTTTTATTCATTCTGAGTGAGACTTTCATTAGATTTAGAATTAAAAAACATCTAAAGTCAAATAAAACTTGAAAGACTGGACAATTGTTTTCTTCACATTTTTTAAGCCCAAGACTGCACTATATAAATTTCATGATTCCCCTAAGTGCCTTTAAAATTACAAGCAATTTAGACCATGATTCACTTTCATGCAGACTCTGACTGCATGCAATTTTTTTCCCCCCATCTCAATTATATCCTAATATTATGGGGGCTGAAATGCATTAAATAAATCATATTTCATAGTAAAGCAATAATACTTAGATGCATTTTAGAAGAAATTGTCCTGCACTATAAATGTACATATAATGTCATTACCTTCTTTTCCACATTGACTGAAATATTAGGCAGCAGCAACTGCTCCAAGCTACGGATGGAAGCTTTTAGCAAACCTTATGTTTATTCTGTTGCTGGTAATTAGCTGGTTTAGTTAATATAATACAACATTTACAAACAGCAATTTATCCAATCTATAAACTCGCTCCTGTAATTAGTGAAACATTGTTATTGATTAAGATTTAATATGGCCGTTGCTGTTCCTGCAATGTGCTACATAAAGGGAACCATCACCAATTTGTCAGAGGACAGTTCCCAGTCAAAGTAATCTACTGGGAGAGTACTATGAATTTCATTCTCTATAAACTATTTTCTGCAATAGTTTAACCAATCTGCAAGTATAAAATGTTTTAAAGGAGCAGGTAATAACAGAAAGAAATTTAAAATCCAATTACACACCCATTCTCTTCCCGAGATGGGAACTACTTGATTACTCTTTTAATGTTAATTAAGTTGGAGGTGATATAACACAAAGACCCCATAATTGGAAGATGACAAAAATAATCTAAGCCACCATTTTGTACTCAACAGTAAACACACTAAAATGGTATTACACAGCAGTACTAGTGAAGTGTCAGGCATTGTGTTCTGCACAGAAGCACCAACCAGAAAAACTGTCAGGAAGAAGAATCTTTCTAAGAATATTTCAGTTGGTTGCTCAAAAATACAGAAAAAGGTCATAATATTTGAATTATAAGCTTAAGGATGAACTCACACCATCTAAACTTGAACCTGAACTATAATTTCTATCAACAGCACTCTCTGGACTCATTAAATCCAGCTGTTACTGAAGTGAAATATAAGTCATGGACTTCCCTACTGGATCACTCATCTGGACAGACTGGTACCTGTTAGGAAAAGCACATTTTCTCCTTTCATTATGAAAAGCAAATGAGGCAACTCTAAGTGAAGTACAATTTTAGCCATTTAGGTTTTTTAGAACATGGAGCACATTTCAGTAAAATACACAAATAACATGCTCAGAAGCACCGAATATTAAACAAGCTCAATGTAAACGTCTGAATGTAGAGCTAGTTACTAATGCAGAAAATCTGACTCAAACCCAAATTCAAAACTCTATATCTAAAAAATGCTGTAGACCAAAAACCTTTTCTCATCTCCGAGCAATTCCAACTTTTACACTGTTACTTTATTTTTTGTAAGTTTTTTAATAAATGAAGGAGTAAGAAATTGTCAATGCAAAGGACATATTTAAAAACACAAAATACTCATTATTCCACAAACCTGTCTGTATATTTGACTGAGTAAATGCATACAATATGTAAGAGTTCAGCATAAGCTGGGAAAATGATTAATATTCCAGTCTGGGAATATAGACAACCTGGTAATATTACATGAGGTGTCTTAAACACTTTTGATAATGATAGAAATAACCAATATACACTAACTACAGTAAGTAAAATGAAAAAAACAACATGCATGCTTTCAATACATTCCTAGATACCTGTGGAATTCACAGAGTAAGCCTCAAGGACTCACTTTTAAATGTATTCTTATAATTTAACCCAGTTACATGCATATAATGAGCAGGGGAATACTGAAGGAACAGGTTTGTGTTCCAGAGAAAGTCAGGAAACCTAACACATTCACATAAATCCTCCTACAACAATAGGTTTATCATCTTTGCTCCAGAACAGAGGAAGCTGAGAATAATTGATGATGTATAACAGTTTAATGGAGTATAAAATAGCTTTTTTTAAATTCTCACTAGTGGCAGAAGATCTGATTTTTTTAATTATTTTGTTTTTTTCTGATTTTGTTCTCTGTCAGCTCCACTCAGCACTGTACTCAACCCATTTACAATTATGACAAATGCAACAATTAAAAAAATCATTCTACATAAATGCTTCAAGGAATTACTTTGACCACCTATTTATTATTTTCTTCAAGTAGCATCACAGTATCCTGCTGAGAACATCCAGCTAAACGACATGAAACTCAAATAAGTCACAGGACTGTTGTCAGTTTCTCCAGAAATGAAGGGAAATTTTGCCTGACATGGTGTTATCAAAACCCCTGTTCTGGGACAAAGCACAAAGATCAATTTTCATTTCCCCCTGTGGCCACAAACACTCACTCCATGATTTTGAAGAACATACTCCAATCTTGAGGAATGTGTGAATGAACAGAAATCTGTGATTAACCATAAGATGAAAGGAATCTGGGGAGGTTGTGGAAGTCCCACCCCTGGAGGTGTTGAAGGCCAGGTTGGATGAGGCTTGTGCAGCCTGGTCTGGTGGGAGATGTCCCTGCTCATGGCAGGGAGGCTGGAACCTGGTGATATTGAAGGTCCCTTCCAACCTTAACCATTCTATGATTCTATGATGCTACTGAAGACATAAAAATCTTTAGAAGTCAGAATAACAGGATGTGCTCTACACCACAAAGTAAAAAGGAACTCAGTATAAAACCACTGGCTTCACCAATTTTTCACAAATCATTAAACATTCTTCACAAAAGAATAAATATGTTCTGATCTACAATCACAGAATAGTTTGGGTTGGAAGAGATCTTACAAGATCATTTGGTCCCAACCCCCCTGCATGGGCAGGGACACCTCCCACCATCCCAGGCTGCTCCAAGCCCCATCCAACCTGCCCTTCAACATTGCCAAGGACGGGGCAGCCACAGCTTCTCTGGGCAACCTGGGCCAGGCTCTCCCCACCCTCAGCATGAAAAATATTGTTCCACCTGTCCAATCTAAACTTACTCTCTTTCAACTTAAAACCACTGCCCCTTGTCCTGTCACAACAGGCCCTGGTGAGAAGTCTCTCAGTTTTTCTCCTCAGTCCCCACTATACACCAAAAGGCCACAATAAGGTCTCCCCAGAGCTCTCCTTTCCCTGGGACAAAGAATTTCAACTCTCTCTGTTTGCATTAGGTAAAGTTTTCTAAGAAAAAGTTGAAGAGAAGGAAAACTCCTAATAACAAAGGAGAAGTCATGGGAACAGTTTTAATTAAGATTTATTTTCTAATTTATTATCAGCATATTCTGTGCAACAGACACAGGTTCCTTTACAGTATTAATGTTTTGTGTGCAAATCACCTTAACTGAATAAAATGTGTACAGAATAAGAGAGAACTGCATTTCAGCTAAAGCCCCTCTTGCCCACCAAGTCATACATAGAGAAATGGGCACTTGTACAAGATAATCCACTTTATGATGAAGTTGACATGCGAGACAGGGCAGAATTACATCCTCAAAGCACCCATTTCTCTTCATCCTAGGATTTCTTTGTAATTGAAAAGTTCTGCCACAGCTGATTAGACCTGTAACTACCTGAAAATGTAGGCAGAGTGAATGTACCTCTGCTTGCAAATGAACTGGGCAGCTCAACTTGGGATAAAAGCTGACACTAAGGACACTACACACAAGAAAACCTAAACCCTAAGCTTCTAAAGCAGAATAGATCGAAGACACCCCAATTTAGACTTGTTCATGTTCTGCATAATTAACCATTACAGACATGAAAGTAAATCAGAACTGGCAGTAATACTTATTTTGCAAATAATTGTGAACGAACCTGTTATTTTTCCCTCCAACTTACTGATTAGGCTTGCACTGAAAGCTATAGAGAAAAGTAGTAATCATCTCCCTACTGTTCCCCCATCTGGACAAAAGCCTTGTCTCATCCTCTCCACAAAATAAAATTACTTCCCATTAATTTTCAACTCCATGGAGCCTCAAGACACCATGTATGAAGGGAAAGCAAGTAGACAAACAAGTTACACACTTCATCTCCAACTTTTCTGAGAGCCTAGGCTGAGAAGTTTGAGCATTCACATCATTTCCAAGGAATGGGATATTGCCCAGGAGCACAGTGCTCATCACACCAATCACAGAGCACCTCCTCCATCTACCTCAAAGAAATACAATCATAGAATATCTCAGGTTGGAAGGAATTCTTAAGAATCCTCCAGTCCACCTCCTTGCAGGACTACCTAAAACTAAACCATATGGCTAAGAAGGTCATCCAGATACTCCTTGAACTCTGACAAGTTTGTTGCTGTGTCCACTTCCCCAAGGACTCTGTTCCAGTAATCAACCACCCTCTCACTCAGTAAAGAACCTCTTCCTAATGCCCAATCTGAACCTCCCCTGATCCAGCTTGACTCCATTTCCTTGTGTCCTACCACTGGTCACACCAGAGACAAGCAACTCCCCTTCTGCTGCCCACCTTGAGGGCGCTGTAGATTGTGATGAGGCCACCCCTCTGCCTTCTCTTCTCCAGGCTGAACAAACCAGATGACCTCACCTGCTCCTCTTAAGTCCTGCCCTTGAGATCATTCACCATCTTGGTTGCCCTCCATTGGACACACTATTTAACAGTTTGAGGTCCTTGTACTGAAGCATCCAAAACTGCACACAGTACTTGAGGTGGGGCTGCACCATCTTGGAGTAGAGTGGGACAGCCACCTCCTTTGATGGGCTAGCTATGCTGTGCTTGATGCACCTAGGACAAAGTTGGCCCTTTTGGGTGCCAGGGCACAGCGACTCATTCATGGAATCACAGGATCAGTTTGATTGAAAAAGACCTTTAAGACCATCAAGTCCAACTATTAACCCAGCACTGCCAAGTCAACCACTAAACCACGTCGCTATTCAACTTGCCATCAACCCAATAAAACCCAATTCAAGTTAGCCATGTCCATAAATATCTGAAAAACAACCAACCAAGCAAACCACAGTTCAGATACAATTAATTTTTATCAAGAGCCTGGGAACAGTGTTCTGCATTAATTCCATTTGCCAAATACATGCTCCATGGCTGGTGGCTCCCATGGGTGAACTCATAGTGTCCAGAAAGCTAGTTTTGCTGAACACAAACATTCAACTTCCAAGGACTGCAGGGATCATAGGGGATTCCTTCTGCAATTTTTCCTTCCACCAGCTCCAAGACACTGTAGCATCAGGCAAAAGAAGCAAAGATAACAAATAGATCCCAAGCATCACAGATAAGCATTTCCAGAATACAAGATACAAAAGAAGGACTTGGTAGTTCTTCTGCAGGGAGGGAAAAAGGAGAGAGAAAGAGTTGAAAGCAGGATAAAAATACAACAAAAAGGACAGAGAACTGAAGAATGGAGTGACTGAGGACAGGAGGGAGCTACAGGGTTGGCAGAGATGGAAGAGGGAGAAAACTTCAGAGAACTGAGATACTGAGAAAAGTTTAGGTAGAAAAATGTCTAAGAAAACAATTTAAGAACAGAATTTGGGCAAGAAATATCCACATTAAAAAAGAAACAAAACACAATTAAAACTCAAATATGATCCTATACAACATATGGATTTACTCACAAGTCCCAACTGTCAAAACTAATTTTTTGTTACAAAGCTTACAGAAGACATGACAAGATGAACATCCTGGGTTTCTCCAGTAGTTACATCCCTCTCCCCAGCATTTAAGGCCTTACATGAACTTAAACATCTTCCCTTTCATGGAACTTTGGAAAGATGAAGAGAAGAAACAAAGAAAGAATACTTATTTTTAAAATAGAAAAAAAATTACAGTCAAGTAAACTACATCAAAGCAGTAACACCAAAATCACTACTGCAGAAGTTAATTTCTCTGATATTGCTTATTTGTTGAACTTCAGCTCCCAACTCTGTTTATACGATGTTTAAACCTAACAAGTTTATCACCTTCACACTTGCCCAAGCATCAGACTCTCAGCATTCTGTGAATAGATAATTATACACAGGTTTTATGTTCCACATCCAATGGATGCTACAGGCCCCTTAAATGAAACATGCCAACTCAAAGACTCAATGAAAAAATCATTTACAGTGCTTCAGATAAGCTAATACTTCATATCATACCCTTACAAAGTGAGCTGAGAGCACAAGAAATAAAGACCAACACAATCAAATGCGTTCACCAGATGTGGATACTCAACTAAAAGTCACCAGTGCATAATTTTTCACCATACCTATGTAATTTTTTCTCTCTCCAAAAGTAACACTAAGCACCTCTTAAGAGATTCTGGTATCTCAATACTCCTGCCTGACTGACAGATTTACTTGTTGGGGCAGCCAGAAGTGCTGTTGCACACACCAAAATGTACTGTACATGAGTTCTGCAAAGCTCAACTAGTCAAAAGCCACCAGGTGGCTGAGCACAATGCAACCTGCAAATTTTCAAAGTGGGCAATAATGATGAGATAGAAATTCATAACATCCAGTCTAACAACCATTTCAGCACCGGACACAAAAGGCACTGAAGTTTTTTACAGAATCTGCTTCATTCAATAAAACATGCATGGAAATGCTGATCCCCATTAGCATACTGGTAATCCTTATCAGCACAGTTTTTAGTCTCATAAGGATACTTCATGTTCATCTTCTAGCAGAACATCTTTTATTCCTCAAGGCCACATGGATCTGCTCCCATAATATACCAAAATTGACCATATAGTAAAGCAAAACAGAACAACCAAGCAAACAAAAACCCACACACAATAAGGATGTCAAACATTTGACCAATTTTGAAAGATCCTTTAAGGGTTGAGACCTCACTCTCACTTTCAGGCAAATGCACACCATACTGACTCACAGCAATGATGTGGTCACCCTTGTTTCTTGCCTACAAACTACTTTACTCCATTTCTAGTTGATGGGTCTTGATCACCAGTTTTCTACTGGTCTGCTGCAGGAAGGTAGAGTTCCTCTTCTAGAAAGAACAGCTTAATTTCTCAATGAGCCTCCAAACCAAACAGGAGTACAAGAACACAGCTTGCAGCACTGGAAAATAATGTAGCCTAGCAAGAAAATCTGTTTTTAAAAAGTGAAAGCTTGTCTTAATACCTCCGTTTTTTCCTTAAGCCAAATCTGTTCCTATAGCAATTTAAAACCTATTTTATGCCATACCAAACAGCGATAGAAAATGATAGGAACTACTTTTCTGCTGTGCAATAGCTCACTTGCAGGTAGCATGTTCAAAGAATTATTTTTCTCTAGTTCAGTATCTTCTTTTAACATCATTACTTTCAAAAGAAATAACTGAGTTTTTCCCCCCATGCTTCAAATGGGCAGATAAAAGTGAGATGGAAAAAGAAAATACTACATGAGTTACTACAGTGTAAAACAAAGATCCCACTAACCTATTTATCTGGGTACTTCTAAAAAGGTCTCCCATTACTAACACAGAGACAACACCCCTTCATTATCCTTCCCTCCAACATCCCTCTTGCCTGCCTTCAGAAGCATTAAAAGAAAATCTGATAGATATTCCACAGAAGTATTTTTTGCTCTTGCACCAAAACAGCAGGTACTTTAAGCCATCACTGTGAGTCTGTGGTCATGACTTGACTGTTTGATAACATTACTTTAATGATTGCTAATTATTAATTACTCCAGGCCTCACCTGTATTGTGTATTGTGTGCAGTTCTGGGCTCCCCAGGTCAAGAAGGACAAGGAACTACTGGAAGGAGTCCAGCACAGGCTATTAAGACTGGAACATCTGGCCTCTGAGGAAAAGCTGGGAGAGCTGGGGCTGTTGAGCTTAGAGAAAAGGAGACTGAGGGGGGGAATCTCATCAATGCTTATCAATATCTACAGAGGGTGTCAGGAGGATGGGGCCAGACTCTTCTCAGTGGTGTCCAATGACAGAAAAAGCAACAATGGTCACAAAATAGCAAACAGGAGGTTTAACATAAATGTAAGAAAACACTTCTTTACTTTGAGGGTAACAGAGCCCTGGGACAGGCTGCCCAGAGAGGTTGTGGAGTCTCCATCCCTGGAAACATTAAAAACCCACCTGGACATGTTCCTGTGTGAGCTGCTGTAGGGGATCATGCTCCAGCATGGACTACATCTCCAGAGGTCCCTTCCAACCCCAACCATTCTGTAACTCTGTAACTTTCAATTCACTCCTACACCCTTCACAGGTACACATTTCACCACACTCAGCCAACGCTCACCTACACTTCTCAATGTCATGGCTTTTTTCCTTCACATACACTAAATACCCTAGTAGAAATTATTTTGAAAAACAACCATTAAAGGTATGCTAATGACTATGAGTTGTGACAGCTGCTGCAGAAACAAGCCTGTTGGCTCAGGCACAGCACCATTAACTATCTATCATAAAGTACTCTGGACTTGCTCATTTATTACTGCTGCATAGCCCAAGGGGGGGAAAAGAGGGAACAGCAAGAGTTTCTTTCTCCGAGGCAAAATCATAAGCTACTTCTCCTAATGTCACAATCCCCACTGTTTATCTGCATGATAATTAGGAAAATGAGCAGTAATGAAATTCTCTTTATTTATCTGCAAACGTGATTTGAATTCAACCATATATGAAAAAGACAGTGCAGCATATTCCTGTTCTGACTGGTGGTTCTTCCAAGCTCCCAACTAAATTCAAGTATCAGCCACATTAACCAAGAAGTAATGTGACAAGCAAGTAATCTCTTTTGCCATGACTTCCCAAAAAAATCAATGTTGACAAACTTCTCCTGTATTTCCTGTGAAATTTTTTAAACAGAAAAATTGACAGCTGAAACCAGTTTAGTTATAAAAAGAACAAACAGTTTTGTAGGCTTTTGTTGAAATCAGAATATTTTGAAAGGGAATTGTTTGGCTTCAATTGTCTACATTATTTAAATAAATTAAAGTTTGTTTGGTTTGTTTGTTTGTTTTTTTAACAGGAGCAGCACAGCCACCCACGTGTCACATTCCCCAAACACACAGCCTCAGAAAATGAGACCACCAGACTCATCCAATCCTACATACAGAGGCCACTGCCTCACATTTCTTGGAAGGAGACAATTTCCAGCTACAAACTCCATGGCACCTTGCAGAACAGCGATGACACTGTGCTATTTGGAACAGGAAAGTTAAACAGCCCCCAGTCTTCAGAGGGTTGTACTAAAAACAGAGTAACTTTTATAACTGGAATCAAACAGTATATGAAATTTCCCAATCTATTAACCCTAATACTTCAAACTCTTCCCTCCTTGAAACAAGGAGGCAGACTGTGCTTTGCTCTGTGCACATACTGCCACACTTGCCACACTAAAAAAATCACCCAAGTTATATGTGATAGGACCAAAAAATGTGTTGACACCTTTTAAAAGAACAAGCCCCACAGACTTAACCATGACATTCCATTTCCTTTCCACGTTCTCTCTGACATACCCTTTTTTATTGCATTTGTATGCACCTGCCTTAGATATATCAACACCTATTGCTCTAACACTTCAGCATCTCAACACATGCCAGACATCCAGTTGGAGGGACCCTGCTATGAAAAAACATGGAAACTTAAAAACTGAGAGTATTTTTAATTTGTCATTTTTATTTCTTCCCCCCAAAACTCCATCCCTTTCAATATGTCTTCTCCAGGATTCAAAAAATCATCAGTTCTACCAGGATAAGATACTTCAAGTATCTTCAACCATACACTGTATTTTGTGACACTATAAGTGAACAATATAAGTGAATATAAGTGACAATGATGATGAGAACACTAACAGTAATGGTATGAAATGACACTTTTGATAACATTTCATTCTAACCTGTCATACACAAATTCTCAAGAACTACAATCTTCAGTAAAGGTTAAATCACTCCACCTGATTGTTACATTCTTCCTCTTACAGTATCCATTACCTGTTGCAGGCTTTGCCAAACAAATGCAGTAACTAAGACCAAGAACTGAAGGACAAGGAGAGGCAACAAAGTTGTCCAGCCTTATAAACTCCCTTTGAAGTGGTGATAAAAAAATAAAAAGGCATGCAACAGTATTTCACAGACATCATTTATTTCCCCTATGGAGACACTCCAGTTTCACTACTACTTCAATAACTCATAGCAGAAACAGAAGTCATTCAATTTTATACTGATATATAAAGAATATGTCAAAGTGCACAAAGAGCAGCAAAACTATTAAAAAACAAAACCAAGGAAAAGGTCTCAGGCATCATTTATGTTAGCATTTTGGTTAAAGCAGAATATAAAATCATTGCTGCAAATGTTGATGGTCCTGCCAGTCATTTTAGTCTTACAAACATTAAATTTAAAGTGCTTTTTTGTTTGTTCAAAGATACCTAACAGAGCTTTGCTAAAGTGTATTTTCTCTCTCTCTCTCACACACAAGCACAGGACCAGAATTAAGCTTTCAGAAATACATCAGGAAAAACACTTTAATAATACTGTCTTGGTGGTACTAAGGCTGGAAGGTCACTTCCATGCCTTATAGCACTCCAGGTAGAGGACACTTGTACAGGATCTGTTTGCTAATTAAGGGTACTATAAAATAAGCATGCAATGAAAGAAAAACAAAACCAAAAAAAATAAGAAAAAAACCTCAAAAAACAACCCTGAAAAAGCTTTTGTCCTTAGAGCCAAGAAAGTAATTTTCTAAATGTGAAGATGTAAAATCAGGCAGCAATGGGACTCCTGAATGCAGAGGAGCTTCAAATAATAGATCAAAAATTATCATGGAAATCCACCACTAACCTTCTTCAAGTTCCCCAAGAGTCAGCTCCTCTTAAATGAGGCAATTTGCATGTAATTAGCTATTTACCTACCAGTGTCTCCCCTTTAATTACCCTGAAGTTTAAAAACCAGTGTTGGGCACAGTTGTGAATATATAAAAGTTGGTGGGGCACAATCTCTTCATCCCTCCTTCCCTTCCCAAGAATCACTGACCACAGAACTACCTGGAAAACAAAGAGACAACATGTGTCCCAAAGGAAAAAAATGTGCTTATTCCAGGCTTTCTGAGATGTAAACAGCACAAATCCTGCTCACTCTGCCACCAAAACTCAGTATCTAGATTCTCAGCTCCTCTCAACAAAAGGGGAGATATACAAAAATAAAAGGGATCTCTAAAAAACAGAAGATAAGGAACATGACGTGCCACTTTGTTATCTTACTGATGCCCAGAACAAAGCTTTTTCAGCTCAGTACTTCAAAAGGAAGGGCCTTGTCTCAAACCTTCATTGCAACAGAAGAGGCAGAGTCCTGATTACAGCAGATACAACAACAACACAGAGTGAGTACCATAAAACTGCAACAGCAAAACCACTAATCAATATAGTGGCTTTTTAATAAATAATTACTTTTTTAGATGCAGGTGGCTAGATCCTTTCCAAACTATCCTCTTTGTTCCCCTTCTTTCAGATGGTGTTCATAAACAAAATGCCCATGTTGTACAGTAAAGACTCTTCAGGTAAAGAACAGATAGAATGAAATAAGTATTTGCTTTAATAGTTCAGGTGCTCATTAAGTAAAACAAGTTATTAATAATTTCAAAAAAAAAAATCCCACTTTTCTTCTCATATATTTTCTAATTCAAACCAAAGGAAGGAACACAGTACTCCAAAGGAAGGAGACAAGGGGAGTATTTACCCAGCCAAAAATACCCTAACGTGAGAGTGAACAAATATTAAATGAAGGTCAGAATGAGAATCTCAGGAGACAGCAAATGGTTTTGTTGAAATGAAGAAGACTGTCTGGATTATGTTTCAAAACTTGTCACAGGTTCACACAAGTCTTTTGGTTGGAAAAGACCTTTATGATCATCAAATCCAACTGTTACCCCAGCACTGCCAAGAAACCACCACTAAACCATGTCCCTCAGCACCACATCTACGTGGCTTTGAAACCCCTCAGGGATGGGGACTCCACCAGTGCCCTTGGCAGCCTGTGCCAGAGCTTGACAACCCTTTAGGAGAAGAAATTTTTCCTAGTATCCAATCTAAACCTCTCCTGGAGCTACTTGAAGCAATTTCCTCTAGTTCTATCACTCATTATTTCAAAAAAGAAACCAACATCCACCTCACTTCAACCTCCTATCAGGTAGTTGTACCATGTGGATATAACATGTGTATCCACTGCATGTGTCTGTATCATGTCATGTACAAGGACAAGTCTTCAACTCTTTTGTTGAGTCACACAACTGGCAGGGTGCACATGCTCCAAAGGCTCAGAAGCAATCAAAATGAGTCCAAGGAGAACTATTTGTACACAAGCATTCTGCTCAAAGCTTCAAGAGAACACAATTTAAAACATTCCCTTCAAAACATCTGGTGGGCAGAAATGGGTCTTCTGTGAAAGAAGGGAAGGTATATGTAAACAGGATTAATATGCTTAGTTTTTGCCCATGCATGACAAGGAAAGATGATATTCATTTGAAAAGATAGCATGGCAATTTCGTTAGCTGTTCAATAAAAAGGGAGTAGCAAGAACAAATTGCTTAATGAATGAGGGAGGAGAGAGGAGAGTATTAATGCAGTGAATCTATAAAAATGAACTCAATTTGAATTCAACCAGAAGAACAAATTGATGGAGCAGCAGGCTTTGTAAAGCACTAGATCTTCATCTGGATGCTCAGATAACACAGTGACTAATTTTGCTTCTGTCAAACATCTTGGGTTTTACTGTATAAGAACTGAAAAAACAAGCATGCTTTTAAATGCTGTTCGACCATCAAAACACATTCCTTTCACCATTCAGAAAATATTTCAAGAGAATAAAAGCTCACTGTATGTTTTTCCATTTTTAGTGTTTTTCCTGTCAGATTTTGGCAGACAAAAAAAAAAACAATTAACCATTACATATAAAAACAGAAAAAACCCAACATCTATAACATGTTGCAAGTGAAAAATTGAAGGAAGGAAAAATTATTTCTATTGTTACATTGGAACAAATATTTTAAATGTCAGAATGGACATTGTAAAGGGAGAGGAGAGAGATACAGGTAAGCAACTTCCAGTTCACAGGCACTTAATACACTTTCAGAGATGAAATAAAATATTTGCTCAACAGTTTACATGACAAAAATGATAGTGGGATTACAGGCTACAACACCAAGAGTACTACCACCCACAGGCCATTTTAAGTTATTTTTACATTATTTAACTATATTAATATCCAGGGAGGGAAATCTGTTCATTCTTTATTAATAAAAGTAATTTTAGACATGCAAGTGGGTCTTGTCCATTTCTTCAAGGCACATATATTTGTCCAGATTAGAAAATCTTTCATGATTTGCAAATATTTGATGAGTCCCATTTCTTGCATTGCTGGAAAAAAAACTACTATCAATCTTTGTTTGCATTGCAACAGCTTCTTCATACAGTAGTTTCACATTATCTACTTGAAATCCCAAAGAAGAGAGAAAAACAGGTTCCTGTCCCAAACACCTTAGCACTGCAGTAGAAATGCCAGATACAGAGAGAGGCAGTGAGAGAAGCAACGTGTGCCAGGAGAGACATGAGCCACATCTGTGATATTATGTTGATTCAAATGCAAGTATATTGCAATGGAGTTTAATATTTTCAAAATGTAAATGACTTCTTCATTAGATCTGACTTCCTTCTCTACAGAGCAAACAAATCCCTCTCCTTCCAAACAAAACAAGACTGATCACATCCCTCAATATTCAAATATAACTGCTTCATCCATTTCTTGGCTTTTACCTTGTTTTCTACAAAAGGGAAAAAAACACAAAACAAATTACTCTTGCCCATCTCACGAGTACAAATGCAAAAAGACTTTGTTACAACAACACTGCTCTTCCTGAAGAGCAGTAACAACAATGCCCTGCAAAAAAAGAACCATGTACCTAAATGAATCTCATTAAATTTCATAAAATTTCTATTTTCAAGGAGATGAAGAGAAATTCCACTTGTCTTAATTGAAGAACTGAAGAGCAAGAGACAAAACAACTGTCACTAGATTTAATTTTGTATCATGTGGTTTCCAAATCTTAAGTCTAATCTTCAAATATGAGCCTTTAATATTTTTACTGCCTTCAATTGTAAATTATACTCACCAATCATATCATACTTTTCAGAAACAGCTTGGCCCTTCCTGCAGTAAGTAATCATGTTTTGCCTCAGGCTATGTAGTTTACTTCAAATTATTTCAGAATCATCTGAAAAGATTCATTTTTCTATTAAAATGATGAATGAGCTAAATGAGGTATGTAATAAATACTGTAGGTTTGTAAACAGACTTCTCTTGAGAACTAATGCCTTAACTCATTTAGTAGTTCTTCCCCCTGGTATTTTCCAGTGAAGTCATCCTTAAAATATGGTTAGCACAGGACTGCCTGGAAAGAGCAGGAAGGGTCAGAATATAATCTGCTTATGAAAAATAGAGGACCTCCTCTTGACAAAGGTAATGAATTGAGGACAGGAGAAATAAATGTAGCACTCAAGCAAAGGTCACAGCACAGCTCTACGGAGTGACTTGGATCAGCCACTCAAGGATGAGAGGGAAAACATCCAACCAGTTGAGACACAGCAGAGGGGAACACTAGGTATTCAATTATGATAATAGGTCAAATTCACTCCTAACATAACTCAACACACTTCAGCTCTAACACACCCAGGAATGTATTTTGTCAATTGATTCCAGAGCTCAGAAAAGCTAAAGCACATCTCAGGTATGATTTTGCTAGGAAGAAATACCCAATAATCTGATTACCAGGGTCACCTAAGGTTTAAAAAGTGCTTTTTAATAGAAAGATACTTCTACTGAATGATTTAAAAAAAAAAACAAAAAAAAACCAGAAAACTTAATAGACCTTCTTGTGTAAGAAAACTTCCAAAACAAAATCTCAGCAACAACACGTTTCCTTCTCTAGCAGATACTTCAATGAAAGCCTGGAACAACACATGGGGAAATATATGTAATTGTATTAGTATGGACAGGGATTTCTAATGACAGTAATAATCAAATTTTAATGTTATGGTTTCGGTAAATGAACAGAACAATATTTCTGTGCCTCTTCAATAGCAAATGAGACTTTAATGTCACTGGCAGCTCAATAAAACCATTTTCTAATATATAGGGTCTTAATGACAGCTCGTTTCAGTCCAGACAGTGAAGCAAATATGTTAACAGTGAACTCCAGCTCATTATAAGGAGATGGAAATAAAACAGGTCCTCTGCACTTTGGATAACTATTGATGTTTTTACTCCATATTCTCTGCATCTCCCCCTGACTCACATAATGGCTCAAGTGAAGGAATGTCAATAAGCTATTTATGGCAAAGCTACCACATTTGAAGCCACTCAACAAGGCTATACACAACTCAACTATCCACAATTTTTAGATGTGCAGCAAAGATTTCCAACAATAAATACTGCAAAGGAGGAGATGTCTGCTGCCTATGTGAGTAAAACACACTACAAATATTCTTGGAGCAGTTGGAAGTGTGGGGTCTTCAACTGCACTTTTCTCTACTAAAAAGGACTACACTAGTATTGAAATTCTTTATGCCTAGACTGAAATAAGACTTAATTCATTATGAAGTCCTTCTTCAAGAAAGTTGGGCAGAAAAGATACCATATACATGCTAAGGATATGGAAGAAATATTTTAATCAACTGCACTGCTACTGGAAGTTCTCAAGTAGTGCTTAAAACACACTGTATCTTGATGAAAACACTGGAATACTTGGCAAATGTCATGTCTCCAAACTGACTAAATAAAGCTAAAGGTACAAAAAGCCTCTGTGGTGGCAGGATCAGTTCAAGAAGTTTTTCATTTTCTTCTCCTGACAACCTGTCCTTCATACACATGTTGCAATTTCCTCAATTCAGCTATTTTTGCAGGCAAACTACAAAGCAGCTTGTGGGCAGCATTTGAAAAGGCCTCCAAGGATGGATTTGTAATGTGTGGGCTCCAGCCCCCAACATCTGCACTGACACCACAGACAAGGGGGTGAACTGCAGTGCAGAGACGGAAACGGGCAGAAAAAGAAGCAACTCTTTACCAGCAAAGCAGCACTTGCACCTAACACTGGTGTACATCTGACACTTCTAAATAAGCCAGTTCACTGAAAGGAAAATTAAATATCATATATCAGCCTGACCACAATGGAAACAGCAGGATCTCTCCAGAGATGGGAGAGAAGCCAGAGGAGATCCAAGATCTCAGCAGCTCTTCAGTACACTCTCACTGGCTCTGCATTTTAAAGACTAGACCCAAGTGCTGTGGGAGAAGGAAGGTCAGGCTGGGTCTGAAATACTCCTCAAAGTCAATGGCATCTGAAGCCATTATTAAACGAGTCAACAGCAGCTGGACTTATTTCTGCTGAAATAGTTGAATAAATCCTCCCCCTGACTCCATGAGGGCTTGGGTCAGGGTCTGGAAATTCCACTCTAAGTTGTAATTCCTACCTTGGTTGGTACTATCATCAAAATCACTGGTTTGTAAAGCTCTAGATCTCCCCCAGAATTGTTTTTTTAAGAACTTGACATCCCATCCACCACTTTCCAGTCCACCTGGAGTGAGGGAGCTTTCCCTAGCAGCTTACACAGCACATAAATAGCTCAGCTATCATTAGCTCATCTATCACAGCCAAATTTCTTTCAGAGCTTTTTATGAACCTGAGCCAGGCTTGAAGAGCTGTTCTTGGTAAAACTGTTAATCTCCCTCAACATTTTCTACAGCAGCTTCGTATCTCCAATCTTCTTTGAGAAGACCTCTGCAAAGTTTTGGAATGGGAACTTTCTCAAGCTCCTCCACTCTAAAGAGACAGGTGAAAAAATAATTCAGGGTGTTTTGCTGCTATGGACACATCTCTTCTACAGGTTGCTCATACTCCCCCATCTTCTCCTTGGTCTACAATCTTTGGTAGGATCTCTGTTCCATGGTGGGTGTGTGTGTGTGAGTGTGCATCCACATGTGTGTGTTGGCTCTTAAACCTCTTGTTAATTGATACTTAGAATCCTTTTGGTCATATTTTATGGATTTGGAGAAGTTAATTTCTTTATATTAGCCCAACAGGTATCACATTGCTCCACATTCTGCTCACTTAAATCATTAAACATGTTTTTTAAGCATGCCCCCTCCTTTACTTTACACCTTGCTGCCCAAGCTCTGCTGCCTTCTTTCAGGCTTCTTGCTCTGAGAAGTGCAACAATTTTGCTTAGAGACTAATTAAGTTTTTCTGTAGTTCTTGGCACCTGCAAGGCTTTCACTTTTTTAGCTGTTCATTTTAGCAAGTTTCTTTGCTTGTATGAAGAGTTCATGCTAACTTTTGAGCTGTTAACACTGAAAAGCTTCTGCTCTCTGAAACTACAAGGAGCAGCTGATGTTAACATAGTTTAAGAATAGGAAAACTTACATCAGTCTAACAATTTTATGTCTAGTTACTAAAATTGAATTTTCAGCCTTTAGAAACACAAAAAATATTCCTTCCTTTCCAACCATAATGTCCTTTATTGTGCACTAGCTAAACAATTTGGCAGAAAATTAATTAATCTTGCTGGTAATGTTAGTGACATTTCAGAAACACTTGTCTCTAAAAAGAATCTGACAGGCCAGATCAAATCCAGGCTACATAAAATATAAACCTACTGTAGCAGCTGACTGGAACATGGAATTGCTTTTTCTACCTGACAAACAGAACACACAGACACATCCCACACATGTTATTTTATAAATTCAGCTTGCATACATGAAACAAATAGAGTTAGCACAAGCAATAGAGCCAAGAGAATCAAAACTGACCAGTTAAAGGAAAACAAATGAGCTAACTTCTAAAAGGACTTGCAAGGAAGGTGAGAATGACTTTTTTTCATATTTAGACCCATTTTAAGGAAACAAACACACTAAGCCCACTTGCTACTTAGTTATCTTACAGTACACCTCAAAGGATTAACCAACTGTAATGGAAATTACAGATTTGCAGTATTAATAGCAAATGTGCAGTTATTTTCACCAAAGAAGCTCAAGGTATTTTAAAGCTTCACTGACAGAAACAGTGAGATGATCAAAAACCAGATGCTATGCAAAGACACGTAAGTCACTAGCAGAGTTCAGACACCTTGCTTTTCTTCTGATGACCAGTATATCCATGGCCTGACACAGAATGGTTTGGGTTGGAAGTGACCTTAAAGATTACCTAGTTCCAACCCCCCTGAATGGACAGGGACACCTACCACCAGACCAGGTTGCTCCAAGCCCCATCCTACCTGGACTTGAACACCTCCAAGGAGGGGGCTTCTTCAACCTCCCTGGGCAACCTGTCTCATCACCCTCACATCAGAGAATTTCTTCCTGATGTGTAACCTAAATCTCCCCTCTTCCAGATAAAGCCAGTACCTTGTCCCATCACTACAAGCTCTTGTCAGAAGTCCCTCCCCAGCTTTTCTGAAGCTCCTTCAGGTAATGCAAGACCACCATAAGGTCCCCCCAGAGCCTTCTCTTCTCCAGGCTGAAAAACCCCAACTCTCTCAACCTGTCCTCAAGCTGCTCCAGCCCTCAGATCATCTTCATGGCTCTTCTGTGGACTTTCTCCACAAGCTCCATGTCATTCTTATGTTGGAGGCTCCAGAACTAGACATGTCTGTGCTTCCATAAAGGCACATATCTGGTAGTTAGCTCTAAAATGCCAGGCAATGATGCCATGACCACTGGAAGGCAGCAAGTTATGCTGTCCTCCTCTTGAGGGGACATCCTATCAGGTTTTAAGGCATTTCCTTCATTTCACTAATACCATTTTATGTTGTTCTTCCAACACCACACACAGCAACACCACACACATTGGAACACCAGTCCCCAGGCTGATAAGGTTCAAAATGAATTAACAGCAATCCCCAAATGCTTCACGTAGGCAGTGCTAACTCAAATATCCTGGAGTAAGTAAAAATTAACAATAAAATTGACATAATGGCTAAATAAACCAGTTTGAGATGCATAATAAGAAACCTCTCAAGCATTTGGCTGGTGAGAAAGGCATTCTCAGAAGCACAGTGCTAACTACAGTGCTAAGTGAAAGATGCAAACCCCCTGGTAATTATGCAAATAATATTCCCCATTATAAATCTTCAGCTCCTCATTAGATTGAGGCCACAGAACTTTTATCTCTCCTGTACAATATTAAGAAGCAGAGGGTTTAAAGCATAAGACTAAGGCTGCACCTTGCTCATAATCCCCCTCCATTTTCTTTTGTTCTCATCTTTTAAAATGAACAAATATTCAACATTGGTTTACTATACTGTGAATATTGTTCAACAAGAAAAATACCATAGAGGTGGAAAAGCATCAAGAAACATCTGTGAAAGATACTCAGGTGTATTTAAGTTAAATGTGCTTGGGTTTCAATTGTGATTTGGAAAAAAATAACATGGGCAATAGATTTCTACTTGCACAGCAGAGATAAAACTATTGCTTATTGAAGGGATTGGTTTTCTGTGCTACAAATCAATAAATCTTAAAAAGCTTGGATTTTATTTCATATACAGAGAGCCAAACAAATATTAAAATAGCTGCTGACATAAGTAATCCCATTTATTTTAACAAGAATGCTCACACAAGTATTTTAAACTTCTTTTTTCTTGAAAATACCAACTTGTTTATTATTTTTACTCAAGTAATATGTAAGAAAGCATAGTCCTAACTCAGAGAACAATGACTATTGTTAGAGTCAATACAGATTCAATAAAGCAAGCAAGCACTATCTATAAGAAGTTATAAATCTGCCAGACATTTGAAATATATAGTGTCAGTTATCAGAGGAGAACAGCCAGCCATTTTTTAAGACTTCCTTGTCAGGAAATTTTTATACACCAGCTCTAATGAAATATGATTCTTTGATACAGAATTTTTCACTAAGCTTGTTCCAAGGCTTGAGACAATCCTCAAAAGTTAGGCTTGTTTTTTTTTTCTAGAACACAAAATACTTCAAAGCTGATACTTTGGTAATTTTTTTTGTTGGGCAAGATTTCAAGTCCAGAAATATTAAGGATTTCCTTTAAATATGAAGTAATTAATTTTTAGAAAAGTTCGCTCATATCCTTTAACCTCTTCTGTAATAAACAAATTTAGCAAATTAAATCACCGAATGGTTGAGGCTGGAAGGGACCTTCAAGATCATCAGGTTCCAACCTCCCTGCCATGAGCAGGGACACCTCCCACCAGACCAGGCTGCACAAGCCTCATCCAACCTGCCCTTCAACACTTCCAGGGATAGGGCAGCCACAACCTCCCTGGGCAACCTGTTCCAGTGCCTTCCTACCCTCATGGGGAAGAATTTCTTCCTTATGTTGAAAAGTCCCTCACCCAGCTTTCCTGGAGCCTCTTCAGGCACCAGAAGCTGCTCTAAGGTCTCCCTGGAGCCTTCTCTTCTCCAGGCTCAACACCCCAAGTCTCCCAGCCTGTCTCCAGATCAGAGCTACTCTAGCCATTTAGTCATCATAGACCTGGACTACTCTTTTTTCCACCCTCTGAAAAATATACCTTTAATATTACCCACACACATCAGAAGACATATTAGATTTGTAACGTTCAGAATGTTTAGGACCTTTCTTCTCAACTACTCATAAGACAAGGATATTTTACAGGAAAAAAAGCAAACTACATCATATTAACTAGTAATAAAAAGTTTGAAGAAACAAGACTGAAGACATGGTTGTTTGAGAAACCTGAGACTTCTATAAAAGCTTCTGAACTTACAAAACGCTGCGCCTTCTGCCGCTCCTCTTCCGAGGCAGCTCTCTCCCGAAGAATAGCTCGAGTCAAATGTTCATTGGATGAAATCCTCTCTCGTTCCAGAAGTTTGCCAAACTCATCACGTACATACATCTGTTCTTGTTTCAACCTAGAGAAGGTGGAGGGAAAAAGAGGTTGAAGGTATGACATCTACATGGAGTTGAAAAGGCCAGAGGCACAGTCGCTGTAAAAAGGAATTGCTGTGATGAACTGTGATTGGCTTAAGGACACCTGAATATCAACATATGCTAATATTATATCATTAATATAATATTTAATAATATAACAGTAAATAACACAATAGAAATGTGTTCATAGAGTACATGTAATATTAAAATAGTATTTATAGTATTCATTAAATCACACAAAATATAATTCATTCAACCGCTTTATGTAAATATATCCTTAAGTAATAAAAATATGCATGAAACTCTTGTCTGTTGGTTGCTTGTGTTCTGTGTTTAAGGAATTCTTTTACCAGGAAAATAATTCTCTCTGCCAGCAAGTATGCACCCTACTCTGAGCTAAAAGATTTGTTCTTTTCTGAAATGCACTAATACTTTCCTATCTCTGGACATACCATAAACCTAAACACTGAATCCATTTTCCAAGCAGCAAAAAAGATCCAACAGCCATAATAAACCTTTCCCAGCTATTTGAGAGGATGGGATGAAAATAGGTATTGAACTCATTGCAACAGAGTTAATAAAAGCAACTATAGTCCCAGAAAGCCCTCAACATTTCAATGTCACAAACCATAAATACAACCAAAAATCTTCACTGTGGCACTCGACAGAAGCACACCAGATGTAATTGTCATGAAAATACCTAGATATAAATTATTTAGCTAATAAAAACCTTTCCATTGCCTGGATGTTGTGACACTGAACACAGAGTCAGCATTAGGGAACTCAGAAGTGTAATGGCAGCCTCAACCACCAGTTTTCAAATAGATTTTTGAAAGAGTGATGGAGAATAAGCTTAAGTATTCTCAGTGCATTTATACGTTGTCAAGGGAGCTTCAGAGAACAAATCATAATGAGTAGGGTCACTTTGTAAAAGGTACTAGCATTACAGTACATTAGATTCTTCCCCAGGGAAAATATTTAAGTGAGGTGGAGAGGAAAAAAGAAAATTACAAGATGTATTAGTTCTGTGCTCAGGCACAAGTCTCTGAAATGCAGCAACCAACTGGGAATCTTTATAAAAAGTTTATTAAGCAGCATCTTCAATTACTCTGGCAAGAAAAAATAAGTCAGATTATGCAGACATGGACCAAATGCCATTAAGTGATTTCCCATGGTCCCCCAAATTATTCCAGCAGCATTGATGTAACAAACCATTCACACAATCAATGGTGCAGTCAAAACACACTGGTTGTCTTTTCGATTGGAGAAATCATGTTTTCTTTAGAAAGAAAAAAAGTGTCAAAATACGAGTCTCAGCAGATTATCCTTCTGAAAGACAGTGGAGAAAGCACCTGGCACTTCCAGAGACTGAAGTAAGCTCCTTCCTCATTCCTTTCTGGAGTTTATTTTCCACAACTGGTTTTCCCCTAAAAATGTCTCTTCTTTATTCATATTGTACCCCACAGAGTAACAAGTTACAGGAAATCAGATAATATCTGGAAAAGGCTGCCAGAGGTTTCTTTTCTTTTCCAATATTAAAAAACCCACTCAGATATTTACTACTGGCACCCCTTAAACACACTGAATTTGGGGACAAACATCATTTTAAGAGCATAGTCTCATCCACTGGACCATCCTTTTCATGAAAACAAAATCCACACTTGCAGCCTTTCACAAGAAATGTTTCCCTGATCAACCCATCAGCTCTCCCCTGCAGCTGTTGCACAAATACACGGCCTATTTCCAGAGCATTTAACTTTGATGATTAACAAATCCTTTTTTTTTTCCCCTGCTATTTCTGGACAGATGATGTACAATGCCAAAATATTCCTTGGTCTGTTTGCAGAAGTACGTTGCACTTTCAGACCACTTATGAGCTGGCAGGAGTCAATCATCTCTTCCCTCACCTATGACATCTTGACCTTTCTTTTGCACTAGTATCATTGAATTTTGTGCCACATGCATCTTCCAGAAATAAAAATATTAACAAGCCCAGTTCTGAGACTGCTTTTCAAGAAATCCCATTACCCACCACCTTCAAGACTAATAATCTGCATTCATCATTCACAATCAATCTCCACCTTCTCCAGTTTAACCAGTAATTTTCTAAAGATGCTAAGTGTTTTAGTAGCCATTAGGCCTGTTGTGCTTCTGCTGTTTTCAAGTAGCCATGTTCTGGAGACATTCAAAACCCACCTGGATGAGTTCCTGTGTGATGTACTCTAGGTGACCCTGCTCCGGCAGCGGGGTTGGACTAGATGATCTCTCGAGGTCCCTTCCAGCCCCTAAGATTCTATGATTCTTGTTTTGGGGCAATCAAATTATTTATTCTCTGCTGCTACTTCCCTTTAGTAAACACTTCATCTCTTATTTTCCATTCCCTTCTATGTAAGTAACAGATCATCTCTTCAAGATTTGTTACGTATTCATCACTAATTTTACTTCAACAGTTCCAGAGCTGTCTGGTTTCCCTTCCACTCCCCACAAAACATCTTTCTTTGGTAAGTGAAAAAAACCCAAACCCCACCTATTTAGTTTTCCATACACTCCAGTTAAGAAAATAAAAACTTCCACTTGACTTTCCATAATTGTCATTTTGACTTCTTGGCTCCTTGATTTTTGGCATAAAGCTGCCTTTGCTGATCCATATGTCTGCATATCCATCTGCCTTGTGGACCCTTTGCTCAACTGCAAGCTGTTTGCTGTTTTGTAGGCAGTTCTTAAACCAGCAACATTTGGAGCTCTTTCCTACATGACTTTCCTTCTTCTTTGACTCTGAAATAACAGTTTCATTCAGAGCTTTATCTTTTCAGTTCTTGGAATTTCTCTTTGAATTGCCAGCTCTCCTTTACACGCCCCCTCTTTTCTCCTGCATGAAGAGGTTCTCATCTCTTTGTTTCAACTGGCTTTACTAGATGCCTCCTTTCATCAAAATATACTTAATGTCACAAAGCATTTCTGCAATTCCTGTGCTCATTTCCAGAAGCACAAGCTTGCCCCTTCACCAGAAGCTGCTGCCAGCCGAAGTAGTTCCCTGCCCGACTGAGTCCATCAGCTCAAAGGGCTGGTGACATCTGTTCATCCAGCTTTGCCAACATGTTCAGGACTAGTTTTATTCAACTCATGGATCAAGACACTCAGGTCACCTCAGTCAAAAAAAGTTGTCCAGTAATCACTGCTTTATTTGCTTCCTTGCATGACAGTCTACCATCAAATAAATTGATACCACTTCATGACCAAATTTTATACAGTTGAAGCCAAAAAGATCGTTGTTTTATATTCTTCAGAAATATCCAAGACTGCTGTCCTGGTTTGAGCCAGGATGAAGCCAATTTTCCTTTTACTGATTCTTTTTTTTTCCTTCAGTAAGCTTTCTTTTAACTAGTAACTGTGTGTTCTGCTAAGCTGATAAGACAGTGGAATGTTTTTCTGACTACTGACATTTCAAGGTCATACCTTCACTCTGCTGGCTCAGACACTACGGGAAGATGTATGACCCCCCCGTAGGAGGCTGAGTTAGACAGACAGCAAAACTGGCCAGAGATATTCCATTCCATATATCTACGTAAGCTCACAGGAAGGTCAGAGATCACAGAAGACAACTTCCTTCCTTCTTCTTCTTCCCTTCTCTTCATCCATGGCCAGCATCCAGGGAGGACTCCATCCATCACAATCGACCCCCAGGCTTGAGCTCTCCTGACCCTCATCACTCTCTGCTCTTCTCCAGCAGCAGCTCTGGGATTCCTCGCAAGTCTTTCCAGTTCAGGGGAGTGCTGTGGGAGTTGCTGGGAGTGGGAGGAAGCTAGAGGATTTTGCTCATACCTGAACACATCTGTATAGAATTGTATATATTCTCTTATATCATTCATTAGTGTTTTAATTAAAGCTGTGTAGTTTAGTTTTCAATCCAGCCAAGTCTCTCTCTTTTTCACCCTCTCCTTCCCTACCTGGGTGGCAGGGGGAGGGGATCAAGACCATTGTTGTCGGACCTGAGTCACACGGTGACAACTGCCTTGGTCACAGCAATACCTCAAAGCAAAAATCTAAAGTCTTTCCCATCTACTCTAATTCTTATTAATATGATCAGAGAATTCATCTCATTGTACCTACAGAACAAAAACTAACTAGTTTCCTTGCCCAAGCACTCCCTAAACTTTTGCATTTAAGACAACTCTTATTCACAAAACAAGCCCTGTCTAACCTGTTCAACTGATTTAAATTCAGCAGAGTTTTGGCAAAATACGTAGGATTTTGAAGTAATTTTCATTTATTTGAGCTACATAATTGGGTGGCCTATAAGAGCTTAATGAAACAAACACAAGACAGATCTCAAACATTTGCCTGCATCAACTTAGAGTAGTTTTCTTTCTTGACACTACAAATTCATTTTATATGCATTCAGCATGTCCTGCTGCTGGAGAAAGGCAAACATCAGCTAAATCTACAATAAGAAATATTATTATCTAACCAAAAGGAAAAAAAAAAAAAAAATAGGTGCACATCTCCCATTTATAATGAGTTGAGCAGCACCACTTGTCAGTACAGCCCACCACTGCAAGAGCTCTACATAAACAGACCACTTCAAATGACATTTTTAATTACAACAAATATAAAGGTTCAATATAAAGCTTCTCACATTTAAGCACAAAACCCTAGTTAGCAGACAAGAGATATTATGTGCTACACTGATCATTTACACATAAAGAAAGTGGTTTTGTAAAAGGTGCTGAAACAGCAGAGAAGCAGCTGGCTACACATTTTTCTAAACAGTTGATAGTTAGAAGAAAATACCTCTAAATAATTATGAAATACAGTTGCAAGAAGTGTTCAGCTATTCAGTTACAGTAGCTGATTTAATGAAACAGTGTTTGCAATGTTATCACTTCACCATTTTACTATTTAAAAACACAGCATTAACAAGAACCTCTGTGTACTAAAAGTTTGGATCACCACAGTATTTCACCCTCTCAGCTGCTTTACAGCACACAAAAAAGCAACAACTCCTGCTTTTCTACAGCACTGTCTTGTAAGACTCCAATGCTGTTGAGTTAGTGCTGTGAAGAAAAATAATGTACTTGTACTTTTTGCAATTTAGTAAACAAACAGCCAGTGATTAAGTCACTTATCTGATTACCCCTAAAGCTTCTGGCACTCAAGATTCTGCGTTGTAGCTTCTTTCATCCATCTCTTAAATGCTTGATGATTGCCTCTTACTTGATGAAAAGGGAAGTGAAGCCCACAGCTCTCACAGACCCACGTAAGCCTTCAGGCTGGAAAGGACCTTGTGGGATCAGCTAGTCCTACTCAAGCAGGGTCAGTAATAGCAACTTGCCCAGGACCCTGACCAGTTGGATTGAGAATCTCCACAAATGTAGACTTCACAGCCTCTTAAGGCAACTCGATCCAGAGTCTGACCAGCTTCAGTGTTTTCTTCTGTTTAGACAGAACTTAATGCATTTTCATTTGCCTCTGGTTCTCATCTCCAGATGTCTCTGCTTGCCCTTGGATGCATGGATGACATTTGCTTTCTCACAGTCTTCAGGAACGTCTTCTGATCACTACAACCTTTTGAAGACAACAGAGTGGCCTCACAGCGACATAAGCCACTCCCCTCAGCACTCATGGGTGCAACTCAGTCTCCATGGAATATGTCTATGTTCAGTTTAGTGTTCTTAACCTGATTCTCTTCGACCATGGGTAAACTGTGCTCCAGACATTCCCTCTGGTCTCAGGGTCCTGGGATTCCTGCAACTTGGCTTTAATAGTAAAGATAGAGGATGAAAAGGCAAAGGTGGCTTTGGATTATCTCCCACCTTCTAGATTTACTTGTTCACCAGGGACCCTGCTCCACTTAGTAGTGGGTCCACACTTAGACCACTCTTATTGCTTTGGATTTTAACACTATATCCTGATACTCATATGTCCCTCTGTTTATAAATGTATCTGCTGATAGACAATGTAAATACTTAATTACTTGTAGTTCAGTAAAGAAATAGCAGTAATAAATAGTAAAACTATAGGTTTTGTTTGTGTGAACACCAAGTTTATAGACTGAAGACATGATCCAAGCCTCATCCAACCTGGCCAGGAGCACTTCCAGGGATGGGGCAACCACAGTTTGTCTGGGCAACCTGGGCCAGGGTGTTACCACCCTGACAGGAAATAAGTTCTTCCTAATGTCTAACCTAAATCTCCCCTCTTCCAGTTTGAAACATTTAACCCTTCTCCACTCACTCCCTGCCCTTGTCCCAAGTCCCTCCCCAGCTTTCCTAGAGGACTTGAGGCATTAGAAGGTACTCTAAGGTCTCCCTGGAGCTTTCTCTTCTCCAGGCTGAACAGCTCAACTCTCCCAGCCTGTCTCCAGAGCAAAGCTGCTCCAGCCTTCCCATCATCTCCAGGCTTCCTGTTATTGTCTTTATAGTCTAGACTTAACAGCTTAGCTAGAGGAGAAAAAAAATATTGAATTCCATTTGTAAATGAATACTGTGAGTTATGAAGCTCACATATTTGAATGAAAAACTTGAAGCCAGATCCCCTGGGAGAGAATTCTACATTGCTGTAATTCCTATCTCATTGGAGACACTCAGAACAGAATGCTACAGCATCCACCTAAGTTACTGCACACAATAAGCAGACTTAAATGTATGAAGTTTGAATTTTCTTTAAAAAAACCCAGTCAGAAATATGATTGAAAGCTGCTATCACAAAGGGGAAAAAAAATCCTGGAGGAAACTTCAAGAGGCTCAGTAAATCCTGATACACTAATCACCAAAGATTTATGGATCTAGGAACAAACAGAGGCATAATAAGAATTTGGATATTTTTGTTATCATGTTATCACTTTTAGGTTCCACTCTAAGACAAATTCTGAACTGTTTCATTCCTGAAGTCACTTTAATCAAAATAATGTTTGCAATACACCCCACCTAAATTAGATTCTGTTAAAATTGAACACACAGTCACCACATTATTCTCCAGGAACAATCTCACAGCTACAGACAGATGAAAATAACTCTGAAAGATGCTCTCAAATACATATAAGCAAATTTGTTCTTAGATATAGATTTTGGGGGTGGAGGGCCCAGGAGGGACAGAGGCAAAATCGAAGTAAGTTACATACATGATGAAAATATGTTCCAGTTCCCTCCTGAAGGAGATCTTCAGACCAAACCCAAAGGGGAAATACTTGATTTCAGCAAAATAATCTCTTTGCTTCTGCATTCCTCTTTTATTCACTGCTTTTATAGAAAATACATGAATGTGAGATTCCAGTACCTGAAAGGGGCCTATAAGAAGTCTGGGGAAGAGCTATTCACTAGGGAGTGTAACAGTAGGACAAGGGTGATGGTTTCAAGCTAGAGAAGGGTGGATTTAGGTTGGACATGAGGAAAAAGTTCTTTAACATGAAGGTGGTGGATCACTGGAACAGGTTGCCTAGAGAGGTGGTGGAGGCCCCATCCCTGGAGACACTCAAGGGAGTGTCAGGCTTGATGGGGCTCTGAACAATCTGGTCTAGTGTGAGATGTACCTGCTTATTGTAGGAGACCTGGACTAGATGACCTTTAGAGGTTCCCTCCAACCCAAGACATTCTATGGTTCAAGGTGGCATTTGCTATTTTCAAACAAGCTCTGAACTCACCTCTTGCAAGACAAAGGAAAAGAGAATCATAGGTGTGAACACAAACATTTCAGAACATTACCTAAGTCAGCCTGAAATGCTCACCCAACAACTCTGGCAGGAAAACCTCTTTGTCTGAAGCTTTAGAAGAACCCAAATTAACTCAATTATGGCATTTGCCCAAGCTAGAGGTATTGATTTACCCTAGGCTTGAAGGAACAACAGCAAGACTTCCAAGCCTTGCAGTCACCAAGCAAACATGTTACAGGTGAGAGCACCCAGCCTGCACATGACAATCTCACTAAGTATGCTTGACCATTACAAACACAATAGAAAAGGAAACAACTCTCAGCTGCTTAGCTCATCTTGTTTATTTACTGCAGTTGACAGTAGAGGAAAAGTAAACATGCATATTAAGGAATAAATAGATTGAATACATCAATATTTAAAAACTTAGGCAGAAAGTTGCTCATTAGGTTCTCAGAATTTTGTATGTTCTGTAACTATCAGCTTACAGTAATTATTTCTATTCAAAGGATACTAGCATTAAATAAATAAAAACAAAACACAAACAAAAATGATCCTGCAATTATATAATGCCTTAAAATAATTAGAAACTATCTTTCAGGGTAGAAGAAAATAAGTCAAAATTTGTGGCCAGCTCCACTCTCCAGTCTCTGTGCAGCAGAATTAGGAGCTTAATAAACTAACAAGCAAGCACCTCCGGTGGGACAAGCAGGCTGTTTCTGCACCTCTTTTAAGAAATACTAAACTACATTCCAAAAAAAGGCAAGACAAAACTTTGCTGCACTCTGAAAAAAAAAAAAAATAAAGTCATAATAAATCAATCCTCATCAGATTCATTTTTCAAGAGAAAACTGTTCATTTGACCATGTGAATTTACAAGGCAGTTGCTGATCTTGCACAGCACGAGCCATGATAATTAATAAGATGAATAATTTAATTCTCAATTCAGAAGAATTTCCTCTGCTGTTTACTTCCAAGTATCCATTTCTATCACGCTTGAAAAACATCTGAAGATATTGAAGACTGTCATTAAGAAAAAAGTACCTTTTAATGCAGAGACAACAGCAACACACTGAGAAATGTTAAAGAAATATTAGTTTAGTGCCTCAACAACCACTACACACTTTATGGTAAATTCAACCAGAAAAAAATCTAAAATTGGTAAATATTCCCAGATTAAAAGCAAATACAGCAATATGGCATTTTCAGCCCTTGTTACACTTGTTGACAGTTTTTTGATATAAAACACTTTTTTAGTTACATTTCAGGGAAATTATTACTTGCCAGTTGTATTTTTATTACACTTTCCAAGCTACACAATCTGATGGATCTGTGGTGATCCAAGATAAACTCATTCAAGTCCAAAGTATCAACTGTGTCATTTTTCATTACCTTTAACCAAAAAAAAAAAAAGTATTTCTGGATTCCAAGTCCATTATCAGAAAAAAAAATCATCCTTTCCTCTTCTTTATAAAAGGTAGACAAATCTAAAGACGTATTAAGTCTTCAAGGGCAGACTGGATGGGGCTCTGAGCAACCTGGTCCTGTGGGAGGTGTCCCTGCCCATGCAGGGGTTGGAACTAGATTACTTAGTTTGGATAAGACCTTCAAGATGGTCAAGATCAATCATTAGAGGATCTTTAAGGTCTCTTCCAACCCAAACCACTTGATGATTCTATGATTCACAGCTGGAAATTACCCTTAAATATTAACTCTATGTAAGAAGATATGAAACAAATATGTCAGTATAAAAACATCAAAACACCTGTATGCTTTCTTACAATGAAGTTGCTTATTAATGTTAACTTTAACCACCTTCCTTCAATTTTCATGATCTCTGAACACTCCCAATTCTATGTGATAACCAGCTCAAAAAACTTACACTGATTAAAAACAAGAGCACATGTGTTCAGAGAGGAAACTGTTCATCAAGTTTTTTGCTTACTTTGACACAAGCAAGTTTGTTAATGCATTCTGACAGACTTGCCTAAGATCCAAATATGTTTCCAACAATGCAGTTTAGGCCACAATGCAATATTAATGACTGAATAATGTTGTTGAGTACTGGGATTCAATATTTAATGAGGGCCTGCTGAATGTGCCACAGAAAGCTGTGGTTGGAAATCACTGCAGCTCAGAAGGGATTTGAAAAGATGCGAGAGGCATCAGGAAAACAACTTCAACCCAAACTGAGGTCCCTGCAGTGTGAAATGGATATTTCTCCTACTCAGTTTCTAGGAACTGATGATTCACCTGATGGCAAAGTCAGACCAACTATCTAAAATTCATCTGCCTCTGCAAAACATAATTACAGAGACATACGAACAAATTATCTGAAAGGCAATGCGTTTTTCTTCACAAAAGTCACAGCACAACAACATAAAACAGCCCTAAATTGAAGTGATTTCCAATCACTATTTACACACTAAAAAGTTATTCTCTATTCACAGAAGACTGTGCATGCTGCAGGTGAAGGGGCCATTCCTAACATTAGTAGTAACTGTGTTTTTTAAAAAACTGCCCTAAGGTTTAATTGCACAGACACAGAGAGCGGTCAGGGTTGAAAGGGACCTCTGGAGATCATCTAGTCCAACCCTCATGCCAAAGTAAGATTCCCTACAGCAGATCACACAAGAACACATCCAGGTGGGTTTGGAATGTCTCCAGGGAGGGAGACTCCACAACCTCCCTGGGCAGCCTGTCCCAGGGCTCTGTTACCCTCAGAGTAAAGAAGTATTTTCTCATATTCAAATTAAACCTCCTGTGTTCCAGCTTGTCCCCTTTGCCCCTTGTCCTGTCTGACCCCTCCTTAATGCTGGCCATAAAAATACTGTGTGCAGTTCTCATGCCCTCAGCACAAGAAAGACATAGACCTGAGACCTGTTGGAGAGGGTCCAGAGAAGGGTCATCAAGATGATCAAAGGTCTGGAGCAGCTCTGCTATGAAGACAGGCTGAGAGAGTTGGGGCTGTTCAGCCTAGAGAAGAGAAGGCTCTGGGGAGACCTTAGAGCAGCTTCCAGTGCCTGAAGGGGCTCCAGGAAAGCTGGGGAGGGGCTTTTCATCAGAGAAGATAGTGATAGGACAAGGGGTGATGGTTTTAAACTGAGAGAGGGAAGATTTAGGTTAGATATTAGGAAGAAATTCTTCACTCTAAGGGTGGTGAGGAACTGGAATGGGTTACCCAGGGAGGTTGCTTGATGCCCCATCCCTGGAGGGTTAAGGCCAGGCTGGACAAGGTTTTGTGCAACCTGCTCTAATGGGAGGGTTCCCTGCTCATGGCAGGGGGATTGGAACTTGGTGATCTTTAAGGTTCCTTCTAACCTTAATGATTCTATGAAATCCATACACCAGTGCTCCATTCATCAGAAATATTACTGAAAACACCAAAGTGAAAATTATTCCAAAATTGTCCCCTAACCAGCAAGTAAACTGTTGCCATAACATTAACATCCCAGTATACACTTGTCTTTGGCCAGTCCCAAATTTACTTCCAATTCTTAACTAATTTCAGATGTGTTCAGTACCAACAACAAGGAAGGTAAGACACCAAGTGCTCTGGTTTATCTTTAAGCTAAAATCTGTTATCTAACGCAATAAAACACTGAACTTAAATACAAATGGTCTTGGTTAAGAGTAGGTTCCACCTTGCCCATATCGATCTCTTAATTACCCTCTCATTCAAATGCTTCTCAAATCACCCATAACAATGAGGCCAAGGAATCACATTCTGTTGAACATTGTCATTCATTTCCTTTTTCCAGTTGCCTTCCAGCCTCAGCAAAACATTGGTCAATAGGAAAATCTTTGCTAATGGCCATGTTATTTCATGTGCCAGTCCTTGATCAAAAGATCGAAGACACTGAGTTCGAAACTCATAATTATACACAGCTTTTCAAATGAAGAGCAAAACGTGCAGGGACAGCTTGTTAATATGTATTGCAATATGGACACTGAGTCTTATCAGATTGATGACTGCTCATAGAACCATAGAACGTTAGGAGTTGAAAGGGACGTCTGGAGACTGTCTAGTCCAAACCTTCTTGCAGAGCAGGACCAAATCTAGGGAAGGTCACTCAGAAATGCATCCAGACAGGTCTTGATAGTCTCCAGAGAAAGAGACTCCGCAACCTCACTAGGCTGCTGGTTCCAAGTGCTCTGTAACCCTCACAGTAAATAAGCTGCTCCTCAAGTAGAGGTGGAATTTCATAGAATCCCAGAAAGATACAAAGGCTCAATCCCAGAAAGATAGGGGTTGGAAGGGACCTCTGGAGATGATCAAGACCTCCCTACCAGAGCAGGACCAAATCTAGAGCAGATCACTCAGAAAGGCATCCAGGCAGGTTTTGGAAGTCTCCAGAGAAGGAGACTCCACAGCCTCTCTGGGTAGCCTGTCCCAGGGCTCTGTCACCCTTACAGGAAAGAAGTTCTTCCTCATCTTGAGCTGGATCAATCTATGCTCTAGTTTGAATCCAATGCCCTTCATCCTATCACAAGGCACAAGTGAAAAGAGGTTGTCCCTTCCTTCTTGACACCTAGCCCTCATATTTATACACATGTACCAGATCTCAGTCTTCTCTCCAGACTAAAATGCCTCAGGTCTCTCAGTCTTTCCTTGTCAGGCAGGTGTTCCAGTCCCTTAATCATCCTCATAGCTCTTCTTTGGACTCTCTCTGGTAGATCTCCCTGTCCCTCCTGAACCAGGGAGCCCAGAACTGGATGCAATACTCTAGGTGAAGTCTCAACAGGGCAGGGTAGAGAGGGAGGAGAACCTCCCTTGATCTGCTGGACACATTCTTCTTAATGCACCCCAAGATACCACTGGTCCTCTTCGCCACAAGGGCACGTTGCTGCCCCATAGATAACACCTTGTAGAAGATGGCTGAGTTGACTTTCTTCATGAAGATACTTGGGTTGTGGGGCGTGGGTTTGAGGGAAAGGTAGGTACTGAGAGGAGGTAGGGTGAGAAGGAGGGGGAAAAGGCTGCTTGGAGGATTTTGCAATTATACTTCATAAAGCCACTGATTTTAAAATATGTGCATACAGATCAGCATTGTATAAAGATAAAATAGATGAACAAATTCCTACCTTTATGCCAGAGGCATGCAGAGAACCTCAGTCAGAAAAGTAAAACTATTTTAAATAATTTGTATATGTATTTAGCTAAGACTTTTCCCCAATATCCACATAACTCATCTTGAAATTACTTTCTAACTTAATATCACTCCTCTTGGGATATGCAAAAGCAGTCACCAAGTTACGACAACATTAATTATCTGTTAAAACGAAATGACAGCTACTCTTTTTTTATTATTATTATTTTTAAGTGTCTCTCTGCTATGTCTACTCATTTGTTACTTGTCAAAATGAAAAAGCTCAGCAGTTTGAAAACAAAAGTTTATTTAAAATTGCCAGGGGGGAAGAGCTTCTCTCCTCCTACTTGAATCTCAAACTAGGAAGCAGTATTATTTTTGTTGATGCTTTCTCCAAATAAACTCACTGGCTTCAAGTAATTTTCCCATCTCTCCTAGAAATAAGCTTATCAAGACAAGGTTTGGTATAGAAGCTGTCAGTTGAGAGGCCATTTTTTAAAATCAAGTGAAAAATAACCCCTTGAAATCTGGAGTTTATAAAAGCAGGAGTGAATTACAGCACTGCTTTCTCTAATTCACACTTCTTGTCTCCAAGATTCATCTTTGTATATACTGAGAACCAGCCAAAATGATATGAATGGAGAGTCAGATCACTAACAGACATCTAGGAGGGTAACTCTACTTTTGCCAAATATTGCTTTTCCTACCCAGGAAACAATCAGGAAAGTCAATCAGACTTCTAAGACAGCTGGGTATTTCAAAATCCTCAGCCTCATAAGCAGCACAGCTGCAAACTCCTCTGTGCTTCCTGGGCATTTTGCAGGGAAGATCATACATTGAACTTCCATTTTTTTAAAAAAGCCAAAGTCACAATGCAACTCCACCCAGAAGGTGACTTGTACTTCCAAAAATCTAATTACCTTTTCAACAGCTAGCCATCCAAAGAGACACCAGTTACAACAGCTCACCTGATCCCAGCGTTAGTTTTATAGGAAACTCCGTGCTCAAACCCAAAACATCTTTACACAATCTTGGTTTCTCCCTTGCCTGCCAAGGGATAGTCTTGACCCAACCTGACCCTCCTCATTCCCTCTCATCCTGTGACAGAGCAGTGTTATCCCATAATCCCCCAGACCATAGTAACATCCTAGTTGTCAGAGAAGAAATTCCCTTCTAAATCTTTTGCTGGGTGTGAGATCAGACAAGGGAAACTTCTGCTGTGACAGGAAGAAAAATGTTTGAGGCAAGCATTGCTAGGAAGAGGGAACAGGATGAATTCAACGTAGCCAAAACTTGACACTTTCTCCATGCATGTTCCCAAAACCCTGAGGCTGAAGTGGCCTTTCAGACACTCCCCAGAGGAAAAAGGTTTTACATTTTTCATGTTGATAAAACCAGTTACACACATGAAACTTGAATGTTTTGTCTTGGTCAATGAACAGCCCTCACCACTGCCCAGCATGATCTGATTTTACACTGTAGAAGCCCACTCTGCAGCCTTATCCAATTACTATCTTGAGTTCTCTCTCAACCTACTACTCATCTCCAGACACTGAAGGAGAGTCATGCACATGACATCACATTCAGAGACAGGAGCTCTTAGACACATTAGCCTCTCTTCCCAGTTTATAAGCAATTTATGACTTCCCTTGCAAAGTCCTGTTTATCACTATAAAATATCCCAAGTTTTATTCTCTCAAATCGATACCCAGTCGTTTTTTTCTGATACACTGCATGTCACACTAGAAAAAGGTTAAGCTTCCCAGCATTTGCAGTAGTCATCCTGTATCAAGGTGTATGAAAAAGACAGAATCATGCATAGACTGCATAGTGTGACAGCACTGACAATACAGACTGACTTGAAAGGTAAGCCTTTTCATACCTGAGTACCTAACTTCTTCTTCCTCCAGGGATGACAAGAGTAACAAAGAAGCTTCTCTCAATTATATTTTCAGTCAATGCTTCAATCTCTCTCTGCAAAACTCACTTCATAGAGACCTTGTCAGAAAAAGGATGACCAGAGAAAGGAAGCTTTGGTGCAGTCTGTTGTACCACATCTTGCTTTCCTAGATGTGGTTATCAAGTGAGTGACATTTTTTGCCGTTTTTCTAAAAAAAAAAAACATTATGGTCACTCATGACAGAAGATGTTAAACTCCTATTCTTGACATATGAAAAGTCAAAATAATTATAATCACTTTTACTGCTTCATGGAAGTATTTCCAGCTTTCCATCCTGCTTTCAGCATTAGAGAAGATACAATTTTTCTGACTGTTTTCACACATAATTTAAACACCATCAAGAGGTCCCTGTGGCAGAAGACTAGATTACAACTATTGTCAAATGAAGCAGCTTATTGTCCCCTGTGAGAAGAACACTGCATGAAAAAGCCAGTCCCCCAGTTTAATTCAGCTAATTACCTGGAAAAAAGTAATAATGTAGGAAGAAAATAAATCCACTTCAAATAAGTTTTCCCCACACTTACTGCACTACCCATTTGAAATGAAGATATATTAATATGCTCATCACAAATTTACCTCTGTAAAATATGGAATATCATAAATAAAACAATAATTGTATTTTTCCTTACATACTGCAGACCTATGCCAGTAAAGTAGAATAAACATGTTATTAAAACAGGAATCAATAGTAAGTTTTAAAATATACAGTAGCACAAAAAGGTCAAGTCCCAGTATTGATTTTAATGTAACATTTTTGGTGTGCAGTTTCCCAAAGGGTTCTTCTCTAATATTGTTCTTCATTCTTCTTTCACTTCACATTTTTGCTGGTGAATTTATTGTTCTCTTCTGCAAAAGCTGCCTACTCCAACAAGTTTACTAAGACCTTGTCATATATGCAGGGTACTGCTGAGACATGACAAAAGGAGGTTGGGGGAAGCATTGAGACACATCAGAATACCAATTAAAGTGTAAAGTGAATTGCAGTTACATAGGGACCCTCCCCCAACCACAACAACAACATATAAAGAAGCTAATGGCTGCAATCTAATCACCTACCACTGAAAGCCACCTTCATGCACCAGCGTGTATGTATTTTTAAAAGCTGATTTAGAGTTTAGAAAGATTTTCTTTCAACAAATTAGGATGTTAAGAAACACAGGGATTGTAATAAGTTACCCAGCTAATGACAGATATAACACCACACACCACATAGAGCCCAGCTAGTCAAGTAGAACAGGCTCCAGCAATTAATTGCCAGGGAATGTTTCAAAATCTATTATCCGTGCTACTCAAGAAAAGCAATTTTGATGTGGCTTTCATGACAGAAGTTACCCAAGTTGTCACAGAACACTAGATACTGACAACAAAGCATAAACCTGAGAGATATCTAAAGCCATGGTAGAACTGCAGAATGGCTTGGGTTGGAAGGGACCTTAAAGGTCATCTATACAACCACCCCACGAGCAGGGCCATCTCCCACTAGACCAGGTTGCTCCAAGTCCCATTCAACCTGGCCTTCAACACTTCCAGGGGTGGGGCAGCCACAGCTTCCCTGGAGAAAATGTTCCACTGTCTCAAGACCCTTATTGGAAACTACTACTTCTTCATGTCCAATCTAAACCTTCCCTCTTTCAATTTAAAACTGTTGCCCGTTGTCTCCACTCTACAGGCCCTACTAAAAAGGCTGACCCCATCTTTCTTTCAGGCCTCCTTCAAGTATTGAAAGGCCACAATAGTGCTCCTTGATGGGCTCTCTCTTCTCCAGGCTGAACAACCCCAACCCTTTCTTCACAGAAAAGGTGTTCCACCTCTCAAACCATTTTTGTGGCCTCCTCTGCACCTGCTCTAACAAGTCCACGTCTTTCTTCTTCTGCTCATTGGCTTTTTCGTGACTGTGACAGAAAATAAGCAAAAACCAATGCCTGGAAGGAATAACAGGGATCCAAATAGGCAAAGACTATAGGACCCAGAAAGCTGGATAAAAACTGAGTAAGACTAAAAGAAGATCCAGTCTTGTACCTACACACAAGGTAGTTAGAAGACCCTAAAACACTCCTGAGGTTGCAGGCGATGTTCTCCAGCAAGGCCACCTGTTCAAGCATGAAGTGGCAAAAAGGCGACCAGAAGTTCAAGCATGTTCCACAAATTAAGCTAGTCCATGTCCATGATCTTCATGTAAACAGAAGTGGGAGTCACGACTGTCTAAACAGACACTTTAGAAAAGATTTAAGATACACTACCGAGACTCCTATGAACAAATACTTTTAAATACAACTTTGAGCAACAGTTGCATACTGCTCAGCACTAGTCCTGATCATTTCCTACCTGGTACTATGTCTTAAGAGATCTCTGAGAATAAATAGCAACAGAGTTACTGAGAAGTGACCAAACCAAATAAAAAGCTACTTTTAAGCGCTGCCTTAAAATAGCTACTTACATTATTTCTTTTCCTGTAACAAATCCTAGAATCACAGGAGGTGCTATGCAGAAGAATCCATGCACAACTGAGCATAGGGAACACCATCATCTGGGTCTCTTGGGACAGTCATACATGAGCAAACTGCAGAGGGAGATGGATTTGGCATGCTATCAAGATGAGATGCTTGTATATATTGAAGACTTGAACAAGATCAACCTTCTGCAATATTGAACAGACTGTCATGCACAGCATTTGTAACAACACCTCATTCCACACACAAGTAATACTTGCCATGTGCCAAATCAGATTTTAAAAGTGGAAGGCTAGGAAACACTTGCCAAGCAGAAAGAGACTGAAAACTCAAAAATATAATTAGCCAAAGTAAGTAATAAGCAAAATAAACAGGACTGAAATTTACCTGATTTTCAAAGGGAAAAAAAAACAACAAAGGTAATCATTCAAAGTTCAGCTCCTGTGAGAAATCACTTCCTTCATTTGCCTTAAGTATTTTTTGTATCTATTTTTACTGGAGGAATCCAATAGTCTGAGGAGGTTGATAGTAGCCAAGTTGTTACGCTGATGATGAAACTTTTTGTTTACTTTTGGTATTTCAAAATATCTTTTCTTCTTTGTATGCCTTTCATAATGCAAACTCTACAATCATAGAAGACTTATCAAGCACCATCAGTACAGTATCAGGGAGTCTGACAAATGAAAAGCTTTATATTCAACAACAAATTTACTGTATCTTGTAGCAAAACTTACATCACAAGATGGGAGAAGAAAAAATTAGTTGATGCCCCCACATTCTCCAGATCAATAGCATTAAAAAAATTGTACTCATTAACTACTTGGGAAATATGGAAGAGTGCCAAATATTTGTTGAGCCTGTCCAGAATAAGCAGAAAAAAAGGCAAAAGTTAGTATTATATATTTAGATTAAGACACCAAGATTAAGAGGGACAATCCAACAGTTCCAGTATCATGTTCTGACAGCAAGAGACAAACTAGACCAAGCCAGACAGACATGGAGATACAAGATTTAAAACTGAGAAAACCTCATACTTGACAAAGTTTATTTCTTGGCAATAAAACCCTTCAGCCTAACATCACTTCTCTTGATGCCAAATGTGCACTTAGGGATCCCCACTACTATTTTACTACTGTCACATAACCAGAGAAAGTGTCTACTGGTCCAATGAGTTGTGCAGATTTCTCTACAGAACCCAAAGGAGCAGATCCATCTCACAGACCATACACAGCTTCTCATCCCTGAAGATCATGAGCACCATCCAGTACAGTCTGGAGCCATCTCAGTGCTACCAGAAGAAAAGCCTCAAAATATTTCAATAGGAACATCTATTCCAGGCTCTCTCATCACCAATGATTAAAACAAGAGTTCAAAACTTGTGACAAGATATTGTGTAATGATCTACATTTGTAAGACGACACCTCAAGAGGAAACCCAAACAGTGAAAGGATTCACAAGCTTCACTGTCACATTTTGTACCATTTCATGTCATGGCAAATAAGCAGTTTCACAAATTCTGTGTCTCCTTCTATCATGACACTGGAAATGAAATTAAGAACTTTGCAAAAAAAAGAGAAACTACAACAGGAATTATCATGTATTGCCTGTCACTACTGTCAAACTTAAGATCTTGTGCCTATTCTCTCATTTTTAAGAGTCTTTTCTTATAGCTGTATCAGTATTTTTGGCACACATTTCACAGGGGGTAAAAGCCTCCTTGTTCATCAGGTCTGAAGGGACCATGCCAATCAGAGGCAGGCCTGTTAAAGATGCCTAAAGTAATAATATGTGTGTTTTATTAACTATTAACATACTAACTTAAGACTCAGTTTTCAGTAAATACAAAACCATTAAATGAGTAAAGTCTCTTTGGAGCATTGCAATAACAGGAAATATTTTAGGGAAGTACAGGTAGGTGCTGACAGGAAGTGGAAAACACACCCTAGGAATACTAAAGCTATCTTTTCTCTAGTATAGTAGTAGTATGATAGCTATAATGCTTACAAAGAAAGGCTGAGAAACCTGGGCCTTGTCAGTCTAGAGAGGAGACTGAGGGATCTAATTAACATCTATAAATACATGAGGGCAACAAGAAGGCAGGACCAAGCTCTTGTGGCCTGTGACAGGATGAGGGGCAATGGATTCAAACTGGAGCCCAGGAAGTTCCACCTCAACATGAGGAAGAACTTCACTGGTGTGAGGGTGACAGAGCCCTGGGACAGGCTGCCCAGAGAGGTTGTGGAGTCTCCTTCTCTGGAGACTTTCCAGACCTGTCTGGGTGCCTTTCTGAGTGATCTGCTCTAGTTTTTGATCCTGCTCTGGCAGGGGGGTTAGACTCTATATATATGATCTTCAGAGGTCCCTTCCAACCCCTGATGTTCTGTGATGGAAGCTATTAACTTCTGCATCAATTTAATGTTTTCACTACCCTTACATAGACTTTGAAATCCTAGGGGAAGAAAGTCCTGTAAAGGTTCATTATTTGAGGGAAAATTAAAGTTCCTAAGAAGCCTCCTGATTTTCATCCTATTGTCATCCAGCCAAAAGTTTAGGCCAGCTTCATATTCTCAAAGAAGCATATTACAGCTTTATGACTATATTCAATCACACACACATGAAAAAAAGATTAAAGTAAGTGAAGAAGGGCACAAATAACATGAAAGATCAGTGAGGATACCATTTTGGGCACATGTTCTAAGGCTGGGTCTAAATCACTCCTTTATGAAGGTTCAGAGACCCTTTAAAAAAGAGCTGTGTAATTCCTGTAGTATGAGTGCACTGAAGGCATTAAAACGCAATTTGAAGAGTCAGCCTTTAGCTGTAATCCCAGAAATAAGCACAGATCTTAACTTGATATAATAATAGTAGTCCATCTGTACTGTGCATGCATGTGTGAATAAATAAACTATATTACAAGTCAAAATTAAAGTTTCCTTCACAGTCTGAAATGAGTAAAATACATTTTCCAATCAGATCAAAATGTGCTCACACTGCATACAGAAGTAGTCTTGAAATTAGCTATTAGACAGTTGGAATCAGATACAAACACTTAGAAGTTTCAGATATTTCTATGTTTAAACACTGTTTCACTAAAAGACTTCTTTCTAGAAAGAAATGAGAATGTATACATGCAAAATATACCAAAGGTACAAAACCCTCAAAACTGATGCAGAAATAGAAATGTGTTGTATACTATTGGCATGCATTTTAAAAGACAATCACCAATGAAAAGTAGTGGGTTATCAAATTAATTTGTTAATAGATCAGAAGTGTAAGAATGAGTAGGTTTTAATACTAGAATACCAGTTAAACTCACTAAGGATGGGCTGCTGCCCCTGCCATAACTCTTCCAGAAACAACAATAAGATTTAGAAGTCAAGCACTTCAACTTGCTTTTCCTAGATAAAAGCTGCAGGTGTTATGTTTGGGGTTCATTATATTAATTTCCTCAAAGAGCCTGACCTTGGAGCTGAGAGAGCCCAAGTCACATGCATGGTGCTCTTCAGAGACATGAGACTGTCACACCCCAGATCAACAGGCCTTGGGCAGCACCAGTGCACTTGGATGCTGCATCCCTCCTACAACACCTGCATCACAGTATTTTTTTCTCTTTCTTGCAACCATTGACTTACCAACACTGAACTGTTCTCTGTTAAGTTACCTTCTGTTCCACATTTTAAATACAGTATAGCTAGTTTTATTCTCTCTCCAATACTGCATCAATTTGAACATTTCTTAAAAGTAACTACAGTTGAGTGTAATCTTTCCCTTTTTAAGTTTACGAGACATAAAAAAATCTTTTCCTTTTTATGTGCACGAGACAGATATGCAAAAAATACTTGATCTAAACAATGTCCATCTTGCCTTAAGTAGATAATTACTTGAAAATTGAAGTCCAGAAATGATGAAAAATTAATACTAACTCATTAAGTTCATGAGTGTCCAGGACTGGCACAAGAAGTCATACAAAAATGACAGAATCACAGAATCTTAGGGGTTGGAAGGGACCTCAAAAGATCATCCAGTCCAACCCTCCTGACAGAGCAGGAGCACCCAGAGCACATCACATAGGACCCAGGTGGGTTTTGAAAGTCTCCAGAGAAGGAGACTCCACAACCTCTCTGGGCAGCCTGCCCCAGGGCTCTGTCACTCTCACTGCAAAGAAGTTCTTCCTGATATTCACATGGAACCTCCTATGCTCCCAATTTGCACCCATTGCCCCTTGTCCTGTCACTGGACATCACTGAACAAAGCCTGGCTCTGTCCTCCTGACACTGCCCTGAACATGTTTGTGCCCATGGATGAGGTGGCCCCTCAGTCTCCTCTTCTCCAAGCTCAAAAGACCCAGCTCCCTCAGCCTTTCCTCATAAGAGAGATGTTCCACTCCCTTCATCAGCTCTGTGGCTCTGCCCTGGACTCTCTCAAGAAGTTCCCTGTCCTTCCTGAACTGGGGGGCTCAGAACTGGACACAATATTCTAGATGCAGCCTCACCAAGGCAGAACAGAGGGGGAGGAGAACCTCCCTTAACCTACTAACCACCCCCTTTCTAATGCACCCCAGGATGCCATTGGCCTTCTTGGCCACAAGGACACATTGCTTGCTGCTCATGGTCATCCTCCTGCCCACCAGGACCCCCAGGTCCCTTTCTCCTGCCCTGCTCTCCAGCAGCTCAGCCCCCAACCTGTACTGGTACATGGGGTTGTTCTTCCCCAGATGCAAGACTCTGCATTTGCCCTTGTTGAATTTCATCAAGTTTCTCCCCGCCCAACTCTCCAGCCTGTCCAGGTCTTGCTGAATGGAAGCACAGCCCCCTGGTGTGTCAGCCATACCTTCCAGTCTAGTATCATCAGCAAACTTGCTGAGGGCACATTCTGTTCCCTCTTCCAGGTCATTGATGAAAATATTGAATAGTAGCGGTCCCAGTACTGACCCCTGAGGGACTCCACTAGTCACAGACCTCTAACTAGATTCTGTTCCATTAACTCTCTGACTTCTTCCTTTCAACCAGTTCATGATCCACCTCACTATCTGATCATCAAGAGCACACTTCCTCAGCTTATCTACAAGAATGCTGTGGGAGACAGTGTCAAATGCTTTACTGAAATCAAGATAAACCACATCTCTGCCCTACCATCATCTATCCACCTAATTACTTCCTCATAGAAGGCTATGAGGTTTGTCAAACATGACCTTCCCTTGGTAAAACCATGTTGACTGCTCTTAATGACCCCCTCATCCTTGATATGTCTAGAGATAGTGTCAAGAATAAGTTGTTACATCACCTTTCCAGGGATGGAGGTGAGGCTGACCGGTCTATAGTTACCTGGGTCCTCCTTCTTACCCTTCTTGTAGACTGGAGTGACATTTGCCATTCTCTAGTCCTCAGGCACCTCTCCTGTTGCCCACGACTTACCAAAGGTGATGGAGAGTGTCCTAGCAATGACCTCTGCCAGTTCCCTCAGCACCCATGGGTACATTTCATCTGGACCCATAGATTTATGGATGCCCAGATTGCTCAACTGATCCCTAACCCAATCCTCATCTACCACAGCAAACTCCTCCTTCATCCTGACTTCTTCCTGGACTTTAAGGATCTGGGGCTCCTCAGGGAAAGTCTGCAGCAGTAAAGACAGAGGCCAAGAAAGCATTCAGTCCCTCTGCCTTCTTTCTGTCCTCTGACACCAGGACACCCACCTCATTCAGCAGTGGGCCTGTATTGCCTCTAGTGTTAGTTCTATCTGCAATGTATCTGAAGAAGCCCTTTCTATTGCCTTTGACCTCACTAGCAAGGTCTAGAAGGCCTGTCTGTAGAAGCTTCAGCAACAACCTTGTCCTGATCAGGAGGTCTGTAATAGACCCCCCACAACTGTATCACCCATGCCAGCCTGCCCCTTAATTCGTACCCACAGACTGCTTGATTTTGTTTTCACCTGAAAATAGAGAACCTGACTTGAAAAATAACATTGCACATTTTTCATGCCCTTGCACCGTGCTGAGGTGGCTTTCTCAACTAGAATAGAACAGGAGGGGTATGTATGCTGAGCCTGAACACCACCATCTCTTCTTATAGTGATCAAGGCAGCAGTTTCAACTCATTCTCAGAAAAAAACGGTCTGGAGAACAGCTCCACATTTGCTACAGCCCTTCTTGAATGTTTTCAAAACACAAAACACAAATCTCAACCACAATTTAGCCCCTAAACACCTCAAGTAATAGCTAAATAAATATCTGCATCTTTCCAAGTTGTTCCATCCAACATGAAGAGCTCCTACAATCCAGTTAGAATGTATTTTATACTATATAGGAAGCATAAGAAATCCTTGCTTATTGGTTAAAAAAAAAAAACAAAACTAGAAAAAGAAAAACTGCTGAGAAGACTTGATATTTGTTGCTTAATTCTTTGTATATTTTTAGCTTATATTTCAAAAGCACAGATTCTTCAACCTGATTTTAAGATGGCAAAAAGATTTTAGAAGATCCTTTTAATATGTAATACCTTCCCAACTAATCCTTAGGAAAATAAAGGGAAGACTGCCAGCACTATTCCCCACAAAACATAAAATCAGTTACACAACAAGCCAATCTGCTCTCTACCTTTCACAGATCAACACACAAACCATGAAAAGTGAATTAGAAAATATTTAATGAAAATTGGTGGAAAGTGTCCAACAAACTACTGAAGTTCATCAAACCTCTCCTTACTGTAACCACATTTAGCTGAACTCCTGAGCAGTCAATATTAAGCTCAAATCTAACTCAAGTTTTCCAGTCAAAGCCCAGTTCAACAGAGGAGAGATTTCACTGTAACATATTGATTTCCTTTACTGCTGATTCAAAAAAAAACAACCTGATTTTTTCTGGGACATGTATATCGTTCTATCTAATTATATACTCCATCAACCTAACTCAATTAAATAATAATAAAATGATGTGTAGGAAAGAATTGATATATACGCAGACAGTTTAAGGAGTCCTAATTATATTCTAATTTTTTGTAATCCATCATAATGAGCTTTTCTTCCCATTCTCAGAAAGGACAATGTGTATGTTAATATTTATATTCAATGGTTCATAATATCTAATGTAGGAAAGTCACTGAAAGGAAGAACAAATGAAGCACAAACCCACCAAATTCAGAGCCAAACCCAATTTCAAGTTCCAACAGAAATTGTTCTCAATTGCTAACAACTGCACAGCACCACACTACACATTGCAGAGTATATTTTTAAAAAGCAGTATCCCAAGTCTGCTGCTGTATTCTGTAGGACCCTGTCTCCCACAGTTACTATCATCTCTGAGAAAACATGCAGTAAAATAGTGTTTCCATATGACAAAAGGATATTAAAATTATTTTTTTCTAGACAACTCTTAATATTTTGTATCTTCAAAGCACTATGCTGTAGTATTAAAGCAGTTTGAAACACTGCAGCTCACAAATATCTGGAATTCACAGAAATAACAAGAATTACTATTTATACTGCTGTTAAAATTCACCTTTTCATCAAACAAGAGGGGTTATATGTAACCCTCCTCTGCACTGCTCTCCAGCTATTTCTGTCTCTACCCCACAAAGTGAATATTTGGACTCAGGAGAGATGAGCAAATACTGAGCTGAAAAGACTGCAAAGGAGAGTCAGGCTTATGAGGTCAAAAGGGATTTAAATCAACAGTTTATATTAGCTCTCAAAAGAAAATTGAAGTAAAACTGTCATTTTAACACGTATTTAATACCAAAACTTGCTATATAGCCCAAAGGTTTTACCTACCATTTTGTGTTGGAGTAAAAAAAAAAAAAATCAACTGTTTATAGTAAGTAGATAAATAACAGTAATTAAAGCATTAAGTACATATTTGATTTAAATAGTTATTAACAAACCAACCTTCTCTTGTGAGCTTCAGAGTCTCTCCTGGCTCGTTCTAATGCCAGTTCCTCAGCTATTCTTTTCTTTAGTTCTTCATCACTAACTAGAATTAAAAGAAAATTAAACGTTTTAACAAAACAGAACATCCTTAATTACAGAAAACAACTGCATAATATAGTACTCTGAATTATTTTTTTTGTTTATAAAGCAGTTGGAGTGCTTTCTTGTGGATTAAACACCTTTCAGATTTTAGCATGCAGCACTGGAGAGCCTTTACAATTACTTACTAAGCAACTTCTCAAGTAGTGGAATCTTTCAAAAATCAAACAACATACAATGTTTGTTAAATTAAACACATTTTCCTTAGGAAATAAAACATAAAATCTCTTTTTTTGGGGGGAGGAGGAGGATTTGAGACTGAAACCTAAACAGTAAAATCATAACATGTTCTTTATTCATATGGAAGCAAGGAAAATATCTTTCTGCTCAACCAATCAAGTATTTTCAGACACATTTTGCCCAACAAAGCACCTGGAGCATCCTAAACATCCATACTTCTAGTGTTGGAAAAATCTTTTGCCTCCAATTCTCCCAACTTTCTTCAAGCAAGCAGACATGATGAATGCTAAATAAAGAAATTCTTCATTTAGATTATGTCAAAGGGATCAGTTAAGAACTGAAAAAGCAGGGAAGCAACTTCAAGACTCTTGTAAAGTAAACTTGAACACACTAAAGGTAGAAGGGTGGAGAGCCACTAATCCTACAAGTTTGAAAGACACCTATAAGACTACCAAAATCCATTCAGTAAGGTTTTGAAACACTAAACAGGTCCCTTCCCAACTCTTTGATACTCAAAGGCTGTGTCATGCCAAGCTACTACACCAAATCATTCAGTATTATCTATGTCTGCACTTCTAGACAACAGCATATTGCTGAAAAATCTGACTCAAGGAGATCAGAAGTAGTTTTTTGTTACTGCATTTAACAGATGTTGTGGCAATAGAACAGGTTGCAAGAGAATTCTCAAGAAATTACAATGAAAAGGTTGTTTCAGCATTAAAAAAACAGAACAAAAACTACCCCAACTTTGGAGATGGCTTTATCTCTACCACACACAGTAGGAATAAAAGATATAAAAAACAAACAGCCAGTCATCTAGTAATAAAGAACAACATTACCAATTTGGGGAATGCAGTAACTTGGTAACCAAAAGTTGAATCAACTTCAGTAGAACAACTGTTACTTTACATAAAATACTATTTTGCAAGAATTCAGAAGAGTGAGTTTTCCTCCGGGTAGAAAAGGAAACTATTACACAGTACAGCTGTAGAAAGAGACTAAAGATATTATATCCAGGTTTATTCCAATAAAAATCCTAATCTAGACATGCCTGTCTGGAATAAAAGTGTACCTACACTGCCTGAGCTGTTACAGGCACACACAATTTGTAGAATCCTGGAATGGTTTGGGTTGGAAGGGACCTTTAAAGGTCATCTGATTCCTACTCCCCTGGATGGGCAGGGACACCTCCCACCAGCCCAGGTTGCTCCAAGCCCTATCCTGGCCTTCAAAAGTTCCAGGGATGAGGCAGCCACAGCTGCTTTAGCAAACCTGAGCCAGTGTCTCCCCATCCTTCACAAGAAAGAATTTTTTCCTTGTGTCTAACATAAAATCCCTCTTGCCCAGCTTAAAGCCATCCCCCCTCATCCCATCCCTTCTTGCCCTTGTCCCAAGTCCCCCCCCAGCTTTCCTGGAGCCCCTTTCAAGTTCTAGAAAGTACTCTAAGGTCCCCCTGAAGCCTTCTCTTCTCCAGGCTGAACACCCCAACTCCCCCAGCCTGTCTCCAGAGCAGAGCTGTTCCAGCCCTCCCATCATCTCCATGGCCTTCTCTGGACTCATTCCAAGAGCTCTGTGTCCTTCTTGTGCTGGAGACTCCAGAACTGGACACAATACTCCAGCTGAGGTCTTAGGAGAGTGGAGAAGAGAGGGAGAACCACCTCCCTAGTATGAAGCATCTGGCTCAAATTACACTGGACAGAACCACAAAGCTAAAAGACACGTAACCTCACTCCAAAACACGTACCTCCTGACCACAATACAGCTGCTAAACTCTACAATGTGATAAAACCCCCTCATCTGCCTTCAGAAGCAATAACAAGAACACTTACTCAAGTAGCTAAAAACTAGAGAAGTACTTTTTTCAGGCAATGTTAAGATGTGCAGCATTTGCAAGACAAGTTGTTGTAGGAAATGTGGAGATCTTGGGCAGAGGGGGAAAAGCTGTCAGCCTCCCCTTTCACAGCCAGCTAAGTCACAGCATTTGCCTAGGAAGTGGAAGATCTGGAATTCAAACCCTCCTAAGAGAGACAGGTTTAAGTACATACATCACATCCTCCAGTGAAGTGCTCGTTTTGTTTTGTTACGGGGGTTTTGAGTTGGTTTGGGTTTTTTTGACAAATTAAGCTAAATAAAAAGTGCCTGAGAGCATGTCTAGCGATTAGAGATATTAGAGACAAAAACAGGACAGCCTCAACTCTAGTATCCCCTTTGTGGTTTTAATGTTTTACATTAGGCAGCAGTCAGATTCTAAAAAACTAGAGACAGATAAAGACAGCAACAAATAGCCATGCATCTCTGTGACCTTGTCCCCAGGAGCTGGCTTTATCTGCAAATATTATCTACCTTCATCAGCCCACACTCCCATTAAGGTTAATAGAGTCCAGTGTGCAATTTTTCTCATACTGCAGTAGACTTTTAAAATAGTGAATCTTATGAATGAATGAAGCAGCTTCATCAACTACATAGGAGTCTTGGCCAAGTAATTCAGTTATAAGCATCTTAGGTAAAGCTGAAGGAATCAATATCCATCCTGCCAGATGCTGTAAGTGCTTAGTTGACAGAAATGAGATGGAAAAATTGGGGGGTCACTCGTGAATAGCAAGTGAGACGCCAACATCTCAACATATGTGAAAATCCAGTGATAAAAATTAACCTTGCAATTGATGACTGTCACAAACCCTGGTTGAAAAAGCAAAAACTCATTTTATTGGTACTACCTCTACTGACCATTCATACTGTACCACTATTTTCCCCTCTGAGTCTAAGTGAGGATGCCATCTGGTTTAGAACATAGAGAGTTATAATACCTCTACATTTCCAAACAAGTACCAGCTAGTCACAGTGAACTGTATTGCCAAGGAGACAAAAAAAACTTGAGCAAAACAGCAGGCAAAGTCACAAGGACCCTGTTTCTGTACTACAGGACACATTCATCTCCCCCACACCTCAGCAAGCATCACAAGCCACAAGGAGAGCAGTTAAGGTTCTGCATTTGTACACTTAGAGATGATTAAGCTGTCAGAAAAGCCAAGAATTTATTTCACATCACAGCTATTTTATTCACAGAACAATCTGAAAACCCATGATCAAGTGCTCCTCACTGCAGTTCTGCTCAACTCAAATACCTCAGTATTTCACAGCCTTTTAATACTGCACTTGAGAACACACAAAATGTTGCATAAATGTATTACTCACCAGCACCTACATCACCAAGTTTATTGTTCTGGAATGCAAACATGAACACAGGAACTCCGGAGCATAGAATGCTCTTTTAAGTCATAATGAGAAAAGACTCAGGCATCAGCCAATAAAGACATTTGACCTTAACAATCAATTAGGTTACCCATCGATCAGCCAAATACTAATAGGGAATAAAAGTGGAGCTATAGATCATTCAATAGAATTATTGTAAGATATAATTGGGTAGCTCCCAAATGGGAAATTTATGATGTTTCAGTTAAAATGCTGCAGTTCGACAAGTAGAAGGTATATTTAGGAAGGCCACACTTGCATCCCAGTGCTTTCTTATGCTCCTTCAAGAGCATAAGAAAGCAGCTCCACCATTTCCTCAGGCTGCATGTGCTCAGGCACAACACCCTTCACAAGACAATTTAGACAAACGGGCAGTAACAGGAACTACACTCAAAAAGTCATAGTTCTATAACCAGAAATAACTCCTCTCTGCCCTCTTAGCATGTCAAGGGTGGATGCTGATGGGTGTCTGATAAGCAATATTCTCTTTGGGATAATGGCAAGGGAGTGCCACCAGCTGCACTGCAATGGGTTCATTACCACGCTCAGACCCAGCAGCAGGTTCCACAAAGCTTCAGGATGACCAGACTGCTCCAGGTAACACCACCACAGGCACTAGATATCACTAAGAAAAAACCCACAAAGCTGTTGCCCAGATCTTGTCAACCAAGCAGTGACTGTCAGTGGACATTTTGGCATTTTGATGGCCTCCAGGATGATGTAATCTGACATCTCTTTTTTGTCCACCTACTCTTTTGGAAGAGTTTGAAAGACATGGTCATTTATGCCTAATATTACAATGCAAGTGCATGATGCTTTTCCTCCCCTTCATGTAGAGATTCTAACTTGATAAAGGGTATGGATAACTTTACCAATTATTATTAAACAATTTTCATGTATTGCAAGATAATGCACATCTGGCTCCATTTACTTCCTCTCCCTATACACACAAAATACACAAAGGTAAATTCAGCTTCTTTGATATTTAAAACAAAGCAAAACAAGGAAGAGAGAGGACAGGACACCTAAAGATAAGATCTGAAGAAGCTCTAAGTTACATCCTGTACATATCTGTTGGCCAAAATCTGTGACCAGGCTCAGTGAACAGAAGAGAGGCAATTCTACCAAATCATTCCAGTTCACTTTACACCTCCAGACCAATGTTCGGAGTGAAAGGGTGTGGGAATATCACTCACCAGGACCAGGTTTTATTTTGAACACCAAGCAGGCTGGCTGTTACAGAAGCATTAGAGCATTCCCTGCATGTGTTTCAACTCTTCTCCATTCAGCCTTTTCCACACAAGGAAGACACTCATATTCTTATCCATCTCACAGCCTTCTGCAAGCCAAAAGGAAGCTTATTCTGACACACTTTTAAAAAATGCCACAGAATCTATGAAAATTATTTGGGAAGCCACTTGTGGAGATGCTTTCTGTAGTTTGGGTAAAGACTAAACTGATTGCTGTTTAAAAAAAGAAATCAACCACCAAACAATTAAGCAAATAAGAGTGTACAAGGCCAATTGCTTAACTCTTAGTATTGATTCTCCACTTGTGCTTCAAAGCCAGAAGAATAAGAAAGTATACAGCTGATATGATTTCTAGGGTCCAACACATTTTGAATAATTGCAGGGACACATGATGACAGAAGAGTTAAGGGTACTGAGGAGCTTCTGCACTTACCAGCATTTAGAGGTTTCAGTTAGATAATACACACTTCATCTTAGAACTTCAAAGGCCAACCACTAGCAGGATCTGAGCACAGTCAAGAGCTTCACAGGATGGCAACAAGTCTTGAGAAACAATCAGCAACGTTACCACTTCAGTCTACTATAGGGTGGTGCATAAGGATAAGTGAAACTCAGCTACTCTCATAATATTCTTACCCAACTCCTCTGCCCTTGCTGGTCACAAGACGGAAATCTGTAGTATTTTTCCTCTAACTTTAGTTGCTTCATAGAAAAAACATTCAGCAAGATTACAGCACCCAAAGCTGCAACCAACACACATTAGGTAAAGCAGACACCTGCAGCCTCAGAAAGGTTAACTTGAGAAATTAGGAACACAATACAGGCAAATTAAGCAAATAGCCTCTAGCCTGCAGAGCTGGCAATCAGCCCCTCAGTCTTGTATTTTAAAAAATATCCTTAATGGAAACAGCATTTATTTACCAGGCACTTTGACTAAACCCTCTTGAAAGGGCAAGTGCATTAAGTTATTAATGAAGAGACACTTTGGTTTGATACAATCAAATGTCTTTCAGAAAATACTTAGCTAAATAATACCCAGAGAATTAATTTACCCAGAAAAGGAAAATAAAGGTATGCTTTTCCTTTTCATTCAGTTTTGCTACTAATAATAAATGTTTTTTAAAAGATGCCCAGTGAACAGAATGTCCTGCAGAGAGCAACTTCTCAAAAGTCATAAGACAATCATGCAGAAGTCCTCCAGGCTATATGACCATCTTCCTTAAAGAGATAAAATTGGCTTTTACAAAAAATACCTCCAAGGATGGAAACATCAGAGCCTCTCTGGGCAACATGTTTTAATGCCTGACAGACCTGATGACAAAAAAACTTCTCCTCACAGGTCAAAAGCACTTTTGTTTCCATGTATGCCTCTTGTTTATCATCCTCCTGCCATGCACCACTACGAAGAGACTGACTCTGTCTTCTTAATACCTCCTTTATTGGCAGGCTACTTCCAAGACCTTAAGAAGTCCAGGTCCCTCAGCCTCTCCTCTCCAGTTACAGACCACCACTCTGTCACCCAAGGAGCTCTGCAATGTGTTTGGGGCTACACTGGCTACTTCTGCCTTCAAATAAACCAGTCACAAGGCAGGACCTCTCATGCCATTCACATTAAGTGCATGGCTTGAGTGCAATCCAGAGAACTAATGCAGGGCTAAGACACACAAAATCAGAGGGCACAACCTTCAAATTGGTGTCTGAATGCATCAACCAGACAGCAAATGAGAAGCTACGTTTGCAATTTGGCTCATCTTTTACATGGTCACCTAGTAAAAGCTCTTAGGAAAGTGTAGTTATAAAGTCAGTGGTAAATTCCTGTCATGGATTAGAAAAAGACAAAAGAGAGAACAGAAAGCTCTAGCATTGGGAAAGCTTAAGACATACTTTAAACTCTGCACATCACTCATCTAAATCATCTTTAGCAAGATACTGTAAGACTGGAAAACTTTAAAAAGGGAAAAAATAAGGCCAAACGTGCTGAGCAGCACCATGGGATACAAATTCAGTTTTGATAAATGAATAACCAAGCACACTGGAAAGCATAATGCTATTTTATCTTAGCTTTTGCTTGGTTTTTAAATTAAGCATTTCTGGTTGTTCTGAGTATCACACAAAGATTTGTTTACTGTCCAACTGGGCATGAGAGGGAAGTATGTAGAAAGGAAAGAGAAAGAACAACATAATTGTAGCATCTACTTAGAGAGGACGAACAAGGAAAATAGATCTAAGATGATACACCTCCACATTTCCTCAAGCACCATGTTCTATCAGTCCTTCCACACAACATTTAACACCAAGGATAAACTTGGCTGAGATCTATTTGAGTTCCACTGAAATGTATGGGCTTAACACAGTAATCACTCTGAAAGCTTCTCCAACCTCTTTTGTTCAACAGCTTATGGTAACATCTTTCTTTTAAAAAAAAGGGGAAGCATCAGAAAATGTCTTTGAAACAAAGTGTAGACAAAGCAAGAAGGGTTTTGTGTTTATTGTGTGATTTTTCTGCATCAGAAACATGAACATAGACTGGTTTCTCACAGATTCACATTGCCTGTTCTCTGCCCCCTTATAGCAAATCAAGCTGATGTGTCTTGTCCCTGTGACATTGTCCTCCCTGAGAACTTCTCCATTCTCCAAATTTCAGCTCTCTGCTGTCTCCTAGCTTAGCAGTACACAGCACAGGATGCAGTTGCTTTTGCAGAACATGTCCCAGTCTGGCAGCCAAAGTTCTTGTGTGAGAGGAAAACCTTCAGCAACACAGCCCAGGCAGATATAGACCTTCTCTCCATTAAAGCATTTGTCTTATTGTCTCTTTCTACTTAATCCTTGATTTCTCAAAACCATAAAGTATCAAGGACTTGAGCCTTTCAGCTCCCTTTAGGTAGATTTGGCTGAATTAATTCAGAAGTTAGTAGAAGGCAACTGGTGAATGGATGGCACTGCCACACAGCAATTTTCCTCAAAAAAGCAGAAAAATAAGGGAAAGAAAACCCAAAATTACTCAGAGAAAAGAGACATGGTATAGAATATAACAGCGTAACACAGGCAGCTCTAGGCTGTTCCATAACACATTGCTTAAAAGGCTCACAACTAAGCTGATAGGGCAACATTTAAAAGATTTTGGGGTTTGTAATATTTTCTGTACTATTTGAAATGCAGTGGAAAATACATTTTCAACTCCTTTTGCTGAAGCCAAAAGCAAAAAGACTGAAGAACACCAGCAGGATACATAATATTTAAATTGGAGTTGGAGAACAGTGCTTCAAGGTACATAGCAACCACTGCTAGAAACAGACTTTTTTTTTTTGCTGGAAAAACTATTTCCAAGTTACTTAAGGCAGAATTTCTTGCATTCCCCTCTGCAGCATCCTGTATCGACAAGAGAGGATCAGGGCATTCAGACCATCAATCTGATCCAACAAGGCAGTTCTTAGGTCTCTGTGCACATTAAGTATGAGCATTAACCAGCTCGCTGGGGATCAGGTACCTTAGGGCTGTCTTCAGACCCATCATCTGTCTCAGTAGCTGGCAGGACAATGTAGGCATCACAGTTAATGAAGATGTCACAGGGAAAATTTCTAACTGGGCACTAACAGCTATAAATATTGAATTAGAACACGTCAGCAACCTAGTACCTTCACAGCATCAACCAACGGATCAACCCATTAAGAGTCTTTTACAATTAAAACACTTTGCAAACCAACATTCCAATGGAAGACACATAATGCACAAACATTATAATATGTGAATAACCTTAACTTGTTCTTTCTACTTCAACACTCCAGTTTGGTCCATCCCTATATGCCACACATCACATAAAAAAGGGGTACTGTTGATATTGATAGTTAAGTTGAATAGCAGAGAAAAGACTGAATATCAAATCCATTACTCTTAATTTAGAAAGAGTAGCCAACTATAGAAATGACAGGCAATCAAGTAGGATACAATAATTTCCACTAGACCAAGGAGGAAAAAAGTACATACTTCATTTCTTATTCAATTAGCCAACAAGAAAACGTTGTTACCTCTCCTGACATTCTCAAAGTTGTCTCAAGAGGCTAACCATGGAAACAACATTTATCTCAGCCCTGAAACAGGTTACTGAAGGTCCAGGTTAAAGTGCACTGGTAAATCAATGTGAGACAGTCCATCTATGCCTGCCCATGCTGCATGCTGCCTGTGCAGACGCAGAAGCTTCAGCTCACCAGCTGATTGACAGCTCACTCTTACAAGAAAAAAAATTCACTGGTAGAATACTTAAGTCTGCTTTGGATATCAGGAACACTGTCAAGTGACTCATCCTGGACTCCTAAAATCATCCATTTGTATGAAATTATAGAATCACAGAATCATAGAACAATTAGGCTTGAAAAGCACCTTAAAGATCATCTAGTTCTAAACCCCTACATGGGCAGGGACACATCCCACTAGACCAGGTTGCTCAGAGCCCTTTCTAACCTGCCCTTGGGAAAGCCACATAAATATTCATTACACACCAAAGAAAATAGTTTTCTACTCTTAAACTGTATGATCTCCACATTGATTAAAGAAATAGCAAATATATTTAGTGTGTTTAAATTATGTGATAAGTCAATGATACCACCAAATACTCTTCCAGCACAAATACATGCTGGTGGGAGAATGGCTGCAGAGGAGCCCTGTGAAGAACCTGGGGGTGGGAGTAGGTGAGAAGCTCGACATGAGCCACCAGTGTGTGCTGGAGCCCAGAGAGCCAATTGTGTCCTGGGCTGCATCAGAAGAAGTGTGGCCAGCAGGTCCAGGGAGGGGATTGTGCCCCTCTGCTCTAGTGAGACCTCACCTGGAGTACTATTTGCAGCTCTGGAGCCCTCAGCACAGAAGAGACATGGAGCTATTGGAGAGGGTCCAGAGAAGGGCCACAATGATGAACCAAGAGCTGGAGCAGCTCTGCTACAGAGACAGGCTGAGAAAGTTAGGGTTGTTAAGCCTGGAGAAGAAAAAGTTCTGGGGAGAACATCTACCAGCCTTCCACTATCTGAAAGGACTACAGGAAAGTTGGGGCTTTTCACCAGAGAGGGTAACCATAGGACAAGGGGTAAGGGTTTTCAACTGATAGAAAGCAGATTTAGATCAGACATCAGGAAGAAATTCTTCCCCATGAGGGTAGGAAGGCACTGGAACAGGTTGCCCAGAGAGGTTGTGGAAGCTCCATCCCTGGAGGTGTTCAAGGCCAGGCTGGATGAGGCTTGTGCAGCCTGGTCTGGTGGGAGGTGTCCCTGCTTCTTAGCAGTGAGGTTGGAACCTGATTATCTTGAAGGTCCCTTCCAACCTTCACCATTCTATGATTCTATGATTGTTATTTTTGAAAGAGCCTGGATTTTATGGTAACAGAACACAAGAGGAAACAAGGAAGAGTGTAACAGTATGTCAGTATTCCTGGCATACAGCATCTTTTAAAAGATTTAATAGTCTTCAAACAGGGCTGTACTCAGTCTTTAACCCTTTAAACAGATCAAATTAGCCTTATGCTCAATGGAAAAACAAAAAATAATGATCCATCCCTTCAATTCCACCAGCACTACAGAAGAAAAACTCTATAAATTAGTTATTTGCTTTAAAGACCAAAGTATCTGCTCCTCACCCTTTCTCTCTCTCTCAACAAAGGAATCCTTAAAGACCCTCCAGGAAGTTTACTGCTCTGTGTAAAAGTGAAGCATCAGGAACAAGCATCTCCATGTGCCACAACAGTCACTTTCATGCGTGACCTTGTACATATCTCCCATTTTTTTTACTATGAGCCATGGATCAGGGCTTGTTGTTTTGGGCTTGTTGGGGGTTTTTTCCAATTTTTATTTAAAAAGAATAGCATGCTTCAGAATAAATTCTATTTTCAGACTCATACAAATTTAACTACCAACACAAACAGCAACTCTCCTATTTCACTTCAGAATTGAAGGCACTTCCTACAATCATAGATTCAATACAAACAAAGCACACCTCCAAGGACAGAAATTTCTATGAGCTGCTAAATATTGGTCATGTGCAGCAATACATACACAAGCTCACAGGATAATTAAATACAAAAACAAAGCAATTAAATGTGCATAATTTAAAAATATTTAGTATTTTAGTTTCCAAAGGCACTCTTGCATAGATTACATTATCTATTTTACAATGTAAATGTGAATATCAATCAATTTATACTAATTTAAATTAGAAACAAGACAGTACGTGCTCTAGAAATAAGAAAGCAAACTTAGTCCATATTATATTTGCAACATTCTCTTTTCAGGATCAAGTTATTGTTGTAAATTTAGCAGTAAATCCCAAGAACCAACTTGAGAGGTGCTGGAAAAATAAGGGGAGAGCAGGGTTAAAATATTTTCCCCTGTGATTCTTTGAATGGGGCTCTATCTGCCTGTGTTTAACAGCTCTATTTAGCAAGAGTAACTCCTGAGACTCACGTCCAAATGAGAAGAGCAGAGAATTACCATTACTCCCCAGCATGGCCAAGGTTACATTTTAACAAGCTAACAGAAAAATCAAGTAAACAGAAATGGATTTATACAATCCACAGAAAGACAGAAAATTGTTGGAAACAGTTGTGGATGCTCCCTCCCTGGAAGTGTTCAAGGCCAGGTTGAACAGTGCTTGGAGTGACACACTCTAGCAGGGTGTCCCTGCCAATGGCAAGGGAGGGTTGGAACTAGATGATCTTCCCAGTGCCTTCCAAGCCAAACCAGTCCACAAAATACAAAATTCCAAGGCTAATCTTAAAATAAGTTATTGCAACCAATAAAAATAAAGTAGAAATGGAGCATGGGAGAATAAAGCAGTAAGAGTCAAGAAGCAGAGACACAGGAACAGAGGTCTACACAGGGCAAGAGCATCCTGGTACAGCAGAACCTCCCCTTCCAGTCACTTACAATAAACCAGTAAGCTCTTACAATACAAACCCTTATACAATCCTCAGCCTGCATTTCCCTACTGCCCAGACAACGCACCAACCTTTGACCCATTCATGCTAAGCTCAGACTGTCACCTCTCAACAGAGGAAGTGAGAGACATCCTGGAGTCATGACAATAGCAGCAGCAGAACAGACAGAGGTTCTCACCACCAACTGAAAATTGTCTATTTCCATGATTCCTCCATCAGACTTCATAATGATTGGACAAAATGTGACAGGAATTTCAATGCAGTACAGTGAGTCCTCAAAAACCTGTCAAGAATTTTTTCCCAAAAACTTTAGAATTCATTACAAAAAAAACCCCATGTACACTTGACACAGAAGACATCCTGTCTTAGAGGGCTTAAGTGAGATATAACAAGTGACAGACACAGAGGAGCACTGCAGGAGAAGAAACATGAAATATCAGCAGTATGTCTTGAAAGATGTGACAGTTACTAAAATAAGTCATTTACCACCAAGGACTGGACTGAGCTATAAGAAGTCAATTAACATAAAAAACATCCCAGTTGTTCTTTTTCCTCTAGGAATTCCTGCTCTGCCAGCCACATCATGACATGAAGTTTGTTTCTAACTTTTTTAATTGTTCTGAGTGCCCTTACAAGGTGAATCTTTCCAATGAAACCTTAGTAGCCCATCCTTCTCACCCACCTCCATAATGTAAGAGTAAATATATACATAGGTATCTATAAAAACTTATGTCAGCAGATACTGAGCCATAAGTCTTTTTCCTGTCCTGTTAATTTTAAATAATTAAAAGTAATAATAATACAAGTGAAGTTTCACATACCTTTTACAAGTTTATCACTGGCAGAGTAATAGAATGGTTTGGGTCAGAAGGGATCTTGAAGATCACCTCATTCCAACCTCCCTGCATGGGCAGAAACTCCTTCCACTAGATCAGGTTGCTTCAAGCTCCATGCAACGTGACCTTGAACACTTCCAGGGATGAAGCAGCCACAACTTCCCTGGGCAACCTGGGCCAGGGTCTCACCACCCTCATAGTGAAGAACTTCTTCCTAATGTCTTACCTGAATCTCCCCTCTTCCAGTTTAAAGCCATTCCTCCTCATCCCATCCCTCCCTGCCCTTGTCCCAAGCCCCTCCCCAGCTTTCCTGGAGCCTTTTCAAGCACTGGAAGGTGCTCTAAGGTCTCCCTGGAGCCTTCTCTCCTCCAGGCTGGACAGCCCCAACTAAGAATACCCTTAAGGTTGAATACAGCAGTTGACAGACTTGCTGTTCCAGCTGCTTCTGTTAGTAATTCCAACTCCACATACACTCTAAAGGCTTTTTTTGCTGAACACAACGGATAAAAGCATCAGAACTCTGTAATTTAACATTTCAAAATTAATCATATTGTAAGCAATGCTGGGAAGGATTTTATGTTTCTTCTTTCAACAGGATTAGGCACCCAGTGTTCACGCAAGACAATTTAAGTCACCCAGTTTCTGATCTTTATGGTTCGTAAGTTACTGTAAAGCTACTTTAACTGACAGCCTAGAGAAATTTACTGCTACCCCTTTGATTTATTTTGGACAAAATAAACTCTAAATTCTTTCACCACATGTATTTCAACTAACACCTTCTACCACTATAGAGGACAGCGCAATAATCATGTATTTCTACACATAATAGGTAGGTAAAAGGGTTTATAAATAAAAACATCTCTTGAGTTTTACATTTAGCAGTCACCACTAACTGCAAAGAATTACTAACTGCCATTGCACAGGCCAGACCTCCCAAGTGGGACTCTCCAAACTGTCAAGGCTACATAAATAGCAAATTCTGATGTTCATCTATTACCATCATCTTGAAAAAGGATTCTTCAGCTCTGATTGCACACTACCAGCAGCACTGAAAAGTCAATTTTACCCAATTACACCTCTGGATTGCAGCCACCTTGGACAGGAATAAGACAACTCACAAAGCTGCTCATCACACTGACTCAAAGCCTCTGCTGCAGGTATTTTCACACACCTTTGCACTGGTGGGAATACAAGCTCAGAGTAGCTCTAGGCGTTGAATTCCATTGCCACATGTCCATGTGCCAGCTGTTAGGGGGGCAGGGGGCCTTGCTTTTATATAAATATAGTTGGAAGCACAGGTAACAGGCCTTGCTACCCACAAAAGGTGAGTGAAAACTTCTAAGGAGTGGTTGAATGGGATGAGCTCACAAGAATAGGAAATGGGGGGAAAGAACTGTTATTTTCTGATAATGTGCATTCCATACACAGACACTGTACACACAGACAAAACACCTACCCCCTCCTTTTTTTTCCTCTTTCTTCTTTACAAATAATTGTTTGCATAATATAAATATCTCTTCACTGACATTTAACCTGAAGTTATATTTTATGTTCCATTCACACTCACATTGTTAACCTGAAATTATCTTATAATGCCCTATGAGACAGCCTGTCCTTTCATAGCAAACCAATCTGAACAATCAATCAGGAGAGCAAGGCAAATAAACAAAGGTATTTGCTGGAGGATACAGCTTCATGAGGATGATGCTTCATCAGCCTTCTGACATTCAACCCCTTCTCTACTGCTTAGAATATTCCCAAAGCCAACTGCATGCTCACAGCTCCAAATGCCAAAGGAAATTCTCTCTGCTTTGTGAAATGAAAAACCAACAGTATTTTCCTTCCCAGGAGGAACTAAACTAATGGTAGCCTGGCTTCTCATGGATTTAGGATCTATTCCTCTTATATACACAACAGGGCTATCCTCTCTTATGTCCCCATACTGTTTCAACAAAGCAGGTGGATTTTATGGCTGGCCCAGTTAGGCACACAGTGACCACTACTGCACTGGTATTGACTGACAGGTAGGACAACATACTACAGGGGAGTTCTGCCTACCTGTCCTGCATCAGGGTGGAATTCCCAGGTCACCCAACATCCCAAGGGGTGATGCAGTAGGTAATGTTGTAAAAATTGTAGTTCCAAATTATCATCCTGTCCCAGTATCATGACAGACCAAAACCTGCAGCCACCAGAATCTGCAACTAATCTATTAATTAAAGCTATAAGGAGATTCAAACTCAAAACTTTGCATTTTACTGAATAAGGGAGCAACTGCTTGTTTGTCCTGTCCCTCTGCTGTTCTCAACTTTCTGCACCCAGTTGCCTATAATCATCATCATAGAAGGAAACATTGCAATAGTGCCATTGTCAACCATTATCCTTAAGAAATTTAACTCTCCAACTAGTTTAGATAAAACTGGTTAATACCTTCCAAAATTACTCTGAGAAAGGAGGGAAGATGAAAACAAATTATCTTAGAGGACATAATGACACTGAAAAACCAAGCAGTAAAAGTGTGCCTTTACAGGTAAAGGTTAATAAAAGGAAAGCAAAGCAGTGTTTCACCCAAGGATAACACTCGTCAATACATTTGCTCATCCCATTAACCAGATTTCTCAGTGGTTGGCCTTGCAAGGAAAGATAAATCAAGATGCCAACATGTTGTACCTTTAAAGCAACTACCAACTTAATGCTTATTCTTAAAAGGGAGTAAAAATTTTCCAGCAGAAGCTGCCTATTGAGCAAAAAAACTTTAATCATCTCCATATCAAGTCATGATTTTATTTATCAATGACATGGGCACTGAAATTGTGCACCAAGGCTCAAAGCAATCACTTCACCTAAAATTAGGCACAAATATGCCTGAAGTGATAAATAAGTGGATCTTTAACAGCTGTTGTGGTGTGCTCAAATCTAATCTCCTGTTCATTCTAGTTATAACAATAGATGATACATGGATGTTTTGCATCAGTGCAGATAAAACAGTAATTCCAGAACTTATTTATTCAGCTGAGATGGAAACTACAGCACATTCATTCTCATTGCTGCTGATCTGAGAAGAACAGAAGGACAATAATTCAAATCCAAGTCAGAAGTATAAGAACCTTTAAAGACCACTTGTAACAAGGTCCTGTAAATGAGAATCACTGACTTACAAAGGAAGTGCACACAAATGTCTTATGTCTTGAGAGTAAACTTTCCAGTTCCCTACATCCCACACAGCAGCATGTTTATTTGAGAGACTCATCTGAAAGTCAAGTTTTAGTGTCCAAGTGACAGAACACTGATTTCATGTAATATTAATGGTAGGACACCAGAAGGCAGATTAGAAATAGCCAGTGTCCACATTTCAAATACATGTGCCAATAAAGTAACAAGGGCACTTGCACTCCTTGCCCAGGAGCAAGGATATGTTTCTGCTTAGGGAAGTGGAGGTGACTTACCCAGTATTGTAACGTGCCTGCTTTCAACTTCAGCAAAACCAGCTTTAGATTTCATTGTCAGCAAACAGCTGCAGTATTGTCAACTCTGACACATGGTAACCAGAGTATTTTCAGCTCAGTCTTTAACACTGTCTTGCTACTTGCAATAATAACTGAAAACTGGTTGTAAACAAAATGAAACTATGATGTTTGTGACTACTTGCATTATTCAGAAATTAAATAAAAGGACAAATGGTGAAATGTTTAAAATCCTCACAACAATAACCTAACACCCACATTTTTATAACAGGTATTGAGATCTGCTAACAAAAGCTTCTTTGTCAAAGCCTCATCTCTAAACTGATGTTACACCATCCCCATCACTGCCAGACTTTTAGTGTTACAAGTTGCTAGGTGTAAGAAAATCAAGGTACTATAGAAGGATGCAGCAAGCAGCAGTATTGCCAAAACCAAGCAGATTCAGTTCGATTCTAGGAATAAACTGCCTTGAGTAGCCACCGAGCAGTACATCAACCCAGTATGAACCAGCAAATGCAAGAGCTAGTAGCATCTCAAATACTAGAAAATTCAGGATTTTAATAACAGGAGCAGGGAAAAGAGGCTGTTCTAGTGACCAACTGGTCAGATACAAAAATCCTAAGGTGAACAAGTAATGAGACTGTCAGTAAAGATGCTTCCAGTTAATTCAGAAATATAGGAGGTTCACTTTTCTTCAAGTAAAACTTCCCTCTCTTCTGCAGAGCAGATTAAAAGGAGCCAGAGTGTTCAGAGACTGGCACAGAACCTGGAGATTGGTCCTCAGTCAAAATTTTGTCAGCTAAGCCATGTAATGTGATATGCAGGGCTGCTTCTCCAAGAACTATTTTCCTTCAGTGTCTGATTAGCACTGAAATCACTCTTCTGTATAATCATTGCCTTTATTAATTATATGTACTAATTTCTGCAGATACTACTTTTTCTACTTCAACCTCAGAATATTCAGTGGCATCTCCCCCTGTTGAGACATGTCACTTGGTCACATCAGGGATAATTGAGTCCTGCCTCCTCACCAAAAAAAAAAAAGAAAAAGGGGGGAAAAAGCAGAAAAAACAAGTCAAACATCTTGGATGAACCACTCATCTCAACTCTTTCTGTGTAAAGTTCCAGAGACTAAGGAGAAATAAAAGCCTTCCACAGGGATTGGATGAACCACCACATCTCACCCTCATCCTAAAACACTGGCTTAGATTAGATGCTTATTTTTCAGATAATTAACATTAGGTGAAATCAAACAGTTAATGAGGCTAAAAATGAGAATCAGATAAACTGGATTCATGAAGCACTGTCACAGGTACACAACAAACCTTGCAAGCAAAGGAAAGAAAAAATGTCCCTCTTTTCTCTTAAATTTAGATTTCAAAAAACAGTCAGTAATATCCAAAAGCTTCTATTTTCAGTCTGGTGTTCCCCAAAACCTCAGTAACACATCTTAACATGGGATTGATTACCAATCAAGGAGGTCAATGGAGATGCAAACCAGTCTGGAGGAAAAAAAAACTATAGCAGTAGCTGGAACTGCACATTGCTCCCCCGAGGCAGAAGACTTGAAGTCTCTAAGTGGTTACCTCCTGTTTAACTAAAAAAAACACGACTAGTACAAAGCTTTCAAGAAGCAGCACTACACAATATACTTAACCTGCCTGATCTGACAAGTGATTAAGAATTTTAGTAACACTTCGCTGCAGCCTGAAGATGAAAGAATAAAAACAAAGCTTTCTTTTCATCTTAATGGGATAAAGCATACCTTGAAAGTACTATTTAACATCACACTGAAGATTCTCTAAGAGGTAAATAAATTGTAATGGAAAAAAAAAAAAAAAATGTATTTGCTATTACAGCCATAAGGTTTTATTACTTGAAGGTCTCCTCGTCCTGCACAAAAAATCTCTTACCAGGTCACTGGAGACTTCCTTTAGACATATTTTGATCCATTCTCCCCTGATAGCAGTCCCTCACTACTGTTCCTTTTATTGACAGTGGAGAGACAATTTGGCTAAGAATGTATTTTACTATAAAAGCAGAGAGGATGCTGTGTAGCAGAAAGCCAATTTCCCTGTACAGTGCTATCAGGCTTAATACAGAAGAAACAACTCTATTTTAGTTATGGGCATTATTTCATTAAAATAATCAATATTTTTAATTTTTTTCTTTAAGATAGCAAAACTACTCAAACAATTCCAATTGACTTCTAACAATCCTTCAAATTACACCCCCTTTTATCTTAGCCAGATATCTGGTCTTTTTGACGATTAATCCCAGGAAGGTCTCTGAAGGACAAAGGAGAAATAGCTGGGTTTTATTCTGGTGTCCAGACACAGCATGGACTAGAGAAGTCACAGGCTCAAATTTCAGAGGAAATATTAAATTTTTTAATGTCTACTACTAGCAATTTCCCTCTGAGTATTAATCAAGAATTTGAGCATGTGTGAGGTCTGATTTCTGCAAGAACACACATAGGAGATTTATAACAAAGACCACAACAAATGTGTCCCCAACAGGCATCATCCTCTGTCAAATTCTGATTGCTAATGGATAATGTAACTGATATTAAGAAAAACATTAAGGAAAAAAAACAACCACACAAAACAAGAAAAAAGCATGTTGCCAGATGGATTTTTATTGAATTGTAACATGAAAAATAAGAAAACAAAACCAAAATTAAAAAAAAAACCCACAGTCTTTCCCCAAATCTGCCTCATAAACATTTGATAAATTCTGGCTGCATTTCTGAAAAAGTTCAGCCTCTGGCTAAGCTCCAACTGCCTATGTTCAAAGGTCTAAAACTTTGCCAGGATTTAACTACAAAACAATTCAGTGTTCTGAACTAGTAGAAGACAGTGGCACCAATTTCATGCATAAATGCATAACCATTTAGTCCCTAAAACTCATCATTACATCCTGTTTTGCAGAGAGCTGCAGAATCTGTGCACACTCTCTTTATTCCCAGGTTAAATTTTTTCCTCTGTGTTTTTAGAGACACTTTCCCTGGCTTTCTTAATTAAGCACATTCCAGCACTAGAAATTAATACAAGAATCACATGCCAGCCATCAACAGTTGTTTTTAAACATTATTTTCTGCTAACTAATGAAACACTGTTTTCACATGCACGAATCTTGTGCCTGCACATCAAAAAGCAGGTGGTTCTAACTTTTAAGTTGCAAACCCTTTCTAAGCAAATACTTTGGCTGTGTTTATTTTACTGAGGCAAAAATTGGTTGATATGTCTACTGCATAACTACCCTGAAAGATTCTTAGAGCAAATGGCTGCATACAGTGAACCCTAATACAGCTCATGCAGCCTAAAGCAGAAGAGCATGAAATTTAATTTCGACAAACCCACTTGAGACCAAAAAGCACAAGATGTGGTACATGGGAATTACCTGTTCCTAAAAACATACAGCAACAGAAATGACACTTCTAAATCAACACCCACTGAAAGATAAATTCTGCCTATCTGCAAAAAAGCCACTCAAAGAAAACAGTTTGTAAAAGAAAAAGCTACAGAAGCAGTTGACTTATCACAATGAACCCATCTCAGCCTGAGCCCTAGTTACTTATACAGACAAGTAGGGCAGGACAAGACATCAAGTATTCTTTCTTTAAATTTCATTTGGAGGATCAAAAAAGTGCCCCATCAGTTGTAAAATGAGAATGCATAAACAAATCAATCAAATGTCTACCTAATATTTGATAATATTCATGAGATATACTGGCTCTCTCATCCTGACCCTCATGTAGGGGGAAGAAAGAAAAAAAAAAAAACCAACCACAAAGCAGTCCCACAGCTCTCAAAAAAACTGCCATCAGTTCTGCAAACAACATTTGCAGAACCCTTGAAAGCCTCAGAATTGGTTTCTTTAGTTCCCTTCATTACACTGAATAGTAATAAATAAAGCAGTAGCAGGAGCAGAAGGAAAGAAGGGAAGGATGGGAATCTATTACTGCAATTCTAGTCTTAAATGCCTCCCACACACAGACCTCTTTTTTTCATGGCAAGTTGAACATGATCATTTCACTACAATGAAAGAAACAGAGGGAGAGACAGAGACCTCTTCTACATTTGGTCCATCCTTCCAGTGGCATAAACAAACTGAAGCCAAATTTGTATCACAACAAACTCCAGGTTATCATTCACACAAACCTCATTTCTTGGAGCATATTTAAGTGTATGTATTTTATGCAGTCCCATACCACACCAAGACATCAATAAATTATTGCAGGGGTTGGATGGGTTTGATTTTTTAAATTGTTGTTACTAGTTTACCTGTAAAAGTTCCTTTTTCTTATTATGAAAAAAAGTTAATCCTTCCTTGAACAGCATAAAATATTTCAGTAATAGGTGGGTAAAAATAATTCTAATCTACAAAAGCTAGAGGTTTGCTTTATCTCACAACACCCTCCTTCTGAAGATACAGTCTTGGCTGCTTGAACCATGTCTGTGCTCTCCAGCTCCATTAATTGTGTGATATGGATTAATCCCTTCCACTAGCACTGGCACTGCAACCATCAGGAATGAAGTTACTACAGAAAATCTGGTTTATTGAATTAGCTGAAGTCTGACAATCAGCAAAACTGTTCCAAAAGGTGGCCATCACCACAAGGACAAGAGACACAATTGCTCCTGTGTATACTCCAGTTTACCTTCCCTGAACACACAACATTTAACTAAGGAAGCTAAGCTGGTGCAAAACTCTTCTCATGGGGTGATTCTGGATCGTTTAGATCACTGGACACTGATTTCTAACAAGGACAGACAGGAACAGATGTGAGACCATTAGATGAGGTTAGTTGTAACATCAGACTAAAGCCTTAAATACATGACATTTGCATGAGAAGCTCCAACACCTTTTGCCATTTGTTCTTGTTCTCCCTTTGGACACTTGTTTAAAACACCTGCTGCTCCTCAGGATGGATCAGGTCTCAAAATGCCATTCAGGTGGGCAGCCTGAAGGCACAGTGCTCATGACCATCTCAGAAACAGTTTTTCAGTGAAGAATCAAAACACTACTTTTGAACAGGACAAATTTTGTGAATATGGTACAAGAGAGCACCCCAGCCACATCCAGGCTTTTTCATTCATACCTTAAAAAACCTTCTGTTCTCAAGCAAGAAGACCACTTAAGATTCTAGGTGTTCCTCTTACACAATTATGTACCTACACCCTGTTCAACAATCCAAGATTTTTCTACAATTAAATTAGGGCTTTTTCCCTACTCTTAATAATCTCAACGTATGTACTCAACCCCCTATTAATTATGCACCATCTTTCTGATTAAGTCAATACTGTGCTTTGAGGACATAAAGCAAACTAAGCCCTTCCACAGCCCTGAACTCCAAATAACTATGAACTAAGAGACAAAACTGACATACAAGCTCCACTATTTGCTAGTTTATCCCTCTAATTTCAGTGCCATCTTAGAAGGACATACCCACCCACCAAAGAACACCTTGAATGTCACACAGACTGCACAAACTTTAATTTATGCAGTACTTGCTTCATCTTCCATGCATAATTCCACCTTCCCTATACTCCTGCAATCCAGTGACATGAATGTCAGGCTCACCTAAAGATTTGCTGTTACCGTGACAGCATTAAAAGTTTGGCATCTTGAGCAGTCTAGTGAGTTACAAGACATATCACCTTTTGATAATAAAATACTTCCAGCAATAGAGAACCTTTAACCCAAAGAATATCAATAGGCATCACTAAAAATCAAGTTACCTCTAAGAAACTAAGTGACAACTGAGTGTGATACAGCAAGCCATGGGAGAGCAGGAGGGAGCACTGCAGCATCACATGTGCAAGAATACCCAAGACAACTTGCCCAAATTTAGATCATGCATCAAAAAAATAAATACCCCCAGCAGGCTATGGCCTGGGTGTCAGAAGCTTCTGATGAAGCCTCCATCCTCTACAAGTCCATGCACTACACCATATGGCTGCCTCCTTCACCCAGACCAGCAGGATGAACCTCACCCAACAAATCTGTCAGATTTTCTTTAGATTATATTCTTGCCACAACAGCTACATTACAGGCTTCCAAGATTTTCAGAACAAGACATTAGGATTTCTCATAAATCCCTGCATCCCTCTGAAAAACATTTTTTTCCCTAGAGGTCAGAGGGAAATCAAAATTAAAACACAAATGTACTATTAAAACCAAACCAAGTATTATCCTCTAAGATACAAATCACGGCTTTCCAGTCTATCACTGGTGCAGAGACCAGCTTGAGTTTGTTGACTGGGAATTCTTACTTATTTCAGAGGGTTTTGGTACCAGTTAAGTTTAAAACCTCCTTCTAAAGGGTTAACAGAAGTGTACCATGAGGAGGGCAAAATAAACAGCACCAAATGGAAAGACCAAGCCCTCCTGGTTGCTGCTGGAGGAAGAAAGGTTGCAAATCCATTGTCACTGACTGAAAGGAACTGCCTGACATTTATAGTGTGTATAAGCAAGACAAACAGCAGGGAAACCCAGGCACCAAAATGTCTTGCTAAGGCTCAGATTTCTTTTCTTTTTCTAAACATAACGGGAATAATACAAAAAAAAAAAAAAACCAAAAAAAAAACACCACCACAGAAATGTCATGATAATTCTTTTTGTTCATGTAGAGAAAAAATGCTGTTGCAACAAAAAGGTAGATGAAAATAATTAGTACATTAAAGGGCACATCACTGGATTTATTTACTAAGGATTCTTGCTTAACTAGCATCAATTTAGCCAAACTCTGTAAACTTGCACATATCATAAACAGTGAAAATAGCAAACAATTCCAAGCTACAAGCAGTAAGGCAGCCTCTCCTGAGCCTTATCATGAGGTATTCCACTTGATTTATTTTCATGCTGGATCTAACTATCCATAATTACTGGTATCATCAGTACCTACTGCAACTCTTCAAATAAAAATGAAATAAACACCTTCCCAAAAACCAGACAAGGAACAAGGGCAATGACTCTTGTGTCAAATTTCTCAGCTACATTCTCCTGGGCTGCACGTTGCAAGAGACCAGTTCAGGTGGTCATGATAGTCTCTTCTCACATTGTCAAGACTGAAAATGCTCTGTTGCACTCAAACCTCTTTTCACACCTTACCACCAAATCACAGGCTCACAGAACCATTCAGGTTGGAAGATGCCTCAAGAAGTAATTTTTGTCAAACTCTCTGCTCAAAGTAGGGTCAGCCTTGAGATTAGACCAGATGGTTCACGGGTTTATCCACTCACATCTTGAAAGCCTCCAAGGATGGAGGAAAACTTCTTCCAATGCCAGACTGGTCTCATCGTGACTAAGTTTTTCTCTGTTGCTACTCTGAGACTCTTCTGCTTCAACATCCACTGTGTCTCTCACCCTCACAGGATGCATCACCGTGAAAAGCCTGTTGCCAGCTTCTCAATAAATCCCACAGACATGGGAAAGCTGCTTCTCAGCTCCCTCAAAACCTTCATTTTCCCAAGCCAAGTTTCCTCAGCCTCTCATCCCAGGGAAGGCACTCCAGCCCCTGGCCTTTGCTAAACTTGCTCCAGCTGATCCAATGGCTTCTATCAGGGAGGCTAAAACCAGATGCAGTATTTGAGATAGAATCTGTAAAGTGCTGAACAAGATTATCACCACCCCCTCTATTTAGCAGACAAGTTTCTGTTTCTACAGCCCAGGATGCTCTTATGCTTCTCTGCTCTTTGGGCACAAGAGCTGGCTCACAGGCACCTTGCCACAGTGCTCAGCACCTTTTCAGCAGTTACTCCCCAGAGAGGCAAACCCCAGCCTGCACTGTAGCAAGGGGTTGCTCCTTCCTCAGTGCATGACTTTGCATTTATCCTTGTTAATTTCATAAGGCTCCTGTTGGCTCCTTCCTCCAGCCAGTCTGGATCCCCTGGAATAGTCCCTGCTCTTGAGCTTATTGACTGTGTCTCTCCAGTTTAGGAGGATCTGCACTGAGGAATGCGTACTCCTCCAGGACATGGATAAAGCTGATAAACAGGACAAAGTCCTGCAGAGCCCACATGATAACAACCTCCAAGTCAAGTACGAGCCATTAACCACAATCCTCTGACACTGACCATCCAAGTCATTTTTTTAAGCTAACTTGTTTTTCAGTCATCCATACTGCAACATCCTAACTTGAATATGAAAATACTGGGAGATACTGTGTTGAACTTCAACATGGTTTTAAAGTTTAGGCAAAAGACACCAACTGCTGCTCCCTCCACCCCAAACCCACTCATTTGGTAGTTTCTGCAGCCACCTCCTGCTGACCTTTTTACACTGAACAACTATCACAAGCTCCCTGTTTAACCAGACCTCCTAATATATCACTGCAACAGACCATTCTTGAATTAGGAAGAGGTCATCATTAAGGACCTCAAAGCTTTCCTGAGTGTATCCCTCAGAGTTGCCTCCATTGGATCACACCAACAAGCCCTCTTCATAAACTGAAGTTTGCTCTCCTAAAGTTCAGTTAAACCCTGGCTGCATCAGCTAGATACAGGATCAGCTAGAACCTGATCCTTCAAATACACATTCCTCCACATCTCACCAATACTTCTGTCCTGGTTTGAGCAAGGATGAAGCCAATTTTTCTTTTTACTGATTTTTTTTTCCTTCAGTGAGCTTTCTTGTAGCTAGCAACAGTGTGTTCTGCTAGGCTGATAAGACAGTGGAATGTTTTTCTAACTACTGAGGCTTCAAGGCCGCACCTGCACTCTGCCGGCTCAGACACTATGGGGAGATCTGTGACCCCCCCCGTAGGAGGCTGAGTTAGATGGACAGCAAAATTGGCCAAAGATATTCCATTCCATATATCTACGTAAGCTCAGAGGAAGGTCAGAGATCACAGAAGACAACTCCCTTCCTGCTTCTTCTCCCCTTCTCTTCCGTCCATGGCCGGCGTCCAGGGAGGACTCTGTTCATCCATCACCGTCGATCCTCAGGCTTGATCTCTCGTGACCCCCATAACTCTCTGCTCTTTCTCCAGCAGCAGCTCCGGGATTCCTCGGGACTATTCCCAGTTCAGGGAAGTGCTGTGGGAGTTGCTGGGGTGGGGGGAGGCGAGAGGCTTTTGCCCATACCTGAATATATCTGTATATAATTGTATATATTTTCTTGTATGATTCATTAGTGTTTTAATTAAAGCTGTGTAGTTTAGTTTTCAAT
>NW_009953316.1:1507246-1513899 GCF_000747805.2 Chaetura pelagica
ATAATTGTATATATTTTCTTGTATGATTCATTAGTGTTTTAATTAAAGCTGTGTAGTTTAGTTTTCAATCCAGCCAAGTCTCTCTCTTTTTCTCTCTCTCCTTCCCTACTTGGGTTGGGGGGAGGGAGGATCGAGAGCATTGTTGTCGGACCTGAGTCAAACTGTGACAACTTCCACAGATGTTTCTGACTGAGCCAAGACACCCTGGGCCACCGAAACTCCAAACATGCCAGGTCTAACCCACTTTTTGAGGAGGCTTCAGCAGTGCTCACTTTGTTACACACCAATACACAGAAGTTTTACAACACAGCTCCTTCATTGATTTGCTTTTTGATGACAGTAATATACAGTACAGTAATAATAACCAACAATAAGAGTTTTTTAGAAAAGGAGAAAAAAACCTCTGTATCCTCAGTATAAGATTTTTCTCTTTGCAGAAACAGATATCTGCCTGAGATGCAGACACTCTTGATAATTTAAGCATTTGTGGGGTTTTTTTCCTAATCTACCATTAGCTTTTCAGATATCCACTACGCTAAACTGAATTAAACCATTCCCTCTGTCTGTTATGACTAAAGCTTTAAGTATAATACACACAGAAAATAAAAGTTCTTTGTCTGACCAAATTACTTTTCATCAATATTGCTTTAGGAATTACAAACATGCTTTAAAGATTTTACACTTGTTTAATTTAATATTACTCAGAAGCCAGAAAATTACCCCAACAAGTCAGGACACTTTAAGACACAGTATTTAGATGTCAGATTTCATTGTAAGTGTATGTAATTTCATTTTCTAACCCCAAACTGAAGTCAATAAAATTCATTGGCAAGCAACAAGATACACATTCTTCCATATAATGTAATCCATTATTCCTCCACCAAAAGCTATCAAAGACTTGACTTAAAGAAAGGGCTGTTGTTAATAGTTCTAATGTTTCTCCCTCCAGACATCTTTTTTCGTTTTGTAGCAAAGTGCTAGTTTCCTAGAACACATAAAAATATAAATGCAGACTAACCAACTGTCAAGCTCTAAAGTTGTCCAGCTGGTAATCCATCCAGCCTTCAAAAATCACCATCCTTGGAAAAATGTGTTCAGAAGCAGTAAGTGATCCAGCCTAGAAACCAACCCTGCCCTGGGCTGCATCAGAAGTGTGGCCAGCAGGCCAAGGGAGGGGATTCTTTACTGTGAGGGTGGTGACACACTAGAACAGGTTTCCCAGAGAAGCTGTGGCTGCCCCATCCCTAGAAGTGTTCAATGGCAGGTTGAATAGGGCCCTGAGCAACCTGGCCTAGCTGGAGGTGGAACTAGAAGATATTTAAGGTCCCTTCCAACTCAGGTCATTCTGTGATTCTATGATGATCCAGACAGAAAAACAAATCACTATCACCAGGTTCATAAACAGGAGAGAAACTGCTGCCTGGAAAGAGGGCTCTCATTCAAGGTGAAAGAAGTTGATCAAGAAACAGCAGCACTGCTTCATCACGGAAGGAAGATTCCCAGGTTTAGGATCCAGCCCCCACAGCCACCACCAGAGTGGTTCAGCATTCAGTGATCAGAGCACCAGCTACAAAGAGAGAGCCCTTCCTGCAGTGACACCTTATCAGACAAACACAGCCTCTGACAAGTCAGATGTGGCTACAAAACCAAAAAGCAGGTTGACTGTTCTTACAGTCTCAAAGATATTTAATAGTTTGTAATTCTTCATCAAAAAAAAACATTCAGTGAAAAGGGAAGAAGTAGCATGGTAGCATGTACTGAACTACAATATAATCCTCAAATACAAATAATTTTAGCAACTGAGGTATAACATCAATTATCCTTTCCTGAGGAAACAAAAATACTTCACCTAAATCACTGAATCTTAAAGCAAAAGCACACAAGGTTTCCAAGCTTGCCACGGGTCAAGCAATTAATTAAAACTTGCAATAAATAAATAAATAAATAAATAACCCACTATTTCCAACACACAAAGAGAAATAAGATAAAGGCTCAAGATATGTGAATTAGCTCACATATAGTGAATTAGCAAAGAATTACAAGAGTGTTAAAGCTTTCACCTCTAGTCACCACATCCCAAAAATTACATATAGCAAGTAAAAGGGTACTTTCATAATTCAGGTTTAAGGATGAAAAAGCAACAAGCACTGCTATGGAAGTAGGTAGGATGTGCAAGAGTTATTTCATATAAATCCTTTACCTCAAATAATTTCTTCTCCACAGTAAATTACATGTACATCATAATGCTACCATTCAAAAAGAAGAAACCTGGTCCATGCATGAACCTACATCCCTGCTCCATTCAAACTTCACTTCAGCAAGCATTAAATTCCCAGCAATTTCATTGGACAAACCACATTTCACAAGCCAGGTGACTGTTTTTGTCATGCTTAGCACTGAAACTTTCTCTCCCTTCAGCTATGTCACAGTCTTCCTATTCATCCAATGGAAAAACAAACCTATAGATTAGCATCATTTGGGAGCACCAATCATTGTAAAACATTCTGTGTTGGATTTGCTTGACATCATTAGATTATTCCATCTGACCTCTTCAACCCAGTATTCCTAGAGGGCAATTCATCTCATCCTGAAGTAGAATTATCAAATAAGCCAGACAAATTGTCCCCCAAAAATGTATTTTTCTTTCTACTGACTACAGAGGGAGCCCAGGGTGGATACAGACACCTAGACCATGGATATCTTCAATTAAGCACCAGGAAATCAACTTTCTTTACTTTCAGATGAAAGAAAGATGCTGGGCTCTGTTCATTCCAGTCTTGCTGCGTGGCCCACTACTGCCACAGGACTCAGTTTTAATGGAGTAGAGTGGAGCTTGGTGGGATTTTTCATAAAGATCAAGGCAAAAGGCCTTTACAGAACACTGATACTCATATTTCTGGAGCACTGATAAGATGCCTTACTTGAACCTTGCAGTTTCACACAGTCAACAAACATACACCACATGCTCCAATCTCTGCCATTCATTTTCACACCTTCAGCAGTGACCTCATGTTCACTGTGCTGAAGTACTTTTAATTAAGAGACCAGGTTGCCCAGAAAGAAACCTATTTGATGCATCTGACCAGGCCTCAGTAATCCCAGATTGGTTTGGGTTGGAAGGGACCTGAAAGATCATCTAGTTCCAGCCCTCCTGCCATGGGCAGGGACACCTCCCACCATTCCAGGCTGCTCCAAGCCCCATCCAACCTCCCCTTCAACATTCCCAGGGACAGGGCAGCCACAGCTTCTCTGGGCAACCTGGGCCAGGGTCTCACTATCCTCACAGGCAAGAATTTCCTCCTAATATCTCAACACACAAATAATGAATATATAAATAATTAAATATGAAATGTTAAGAGAGCCATCAATCTGTATAAACTGTATGCAACTTTTTCCCATTATTCCATGACTGCAAAATAGCATATTAGTCTTTCAATATTCACTTAAGTATATTTCAAGAGAAGCTTACTACACTAAAACTCAGCATTGATGAAGTATCCAAGTCTTTTCACTTCAGAACTCAGCTATTTAATATAAATATTTGCTTTTAATTTTAAAAAAAGGTCTTTAACAATGGATAATACCTTAGAACACCAAGTCTAATCAACAGTTGTGCTTTACATTTTAAGATCAGTCAGAAGAAAAGAGTAATAGAACTCCTTTAAAAGCCTACAAACGACTTCCTTCTTCAAAAAGATGAGCAAAAATGCTAATGACAAAAAAATAACCTCTACAAAATGGCAATGAGTTCATTACCATGCTCTGAAAGGCACATTTGATTTTCTCCCTCATGAAAAAAAACAGAGGATATGGCCATACCTGCACCAGATGATCGGTGCTGCTGCCTCCCACTGGGTGAAGAAGGTTCCTTCATCCGATCAATGACACTGTCAGAGAGCTGAAAAACAGAACCCCCAACTGAGTCAGAGAACTTCTCCTTTTATCCCCATTATCCCTCTCCTTCCCTCCCCCCAAAATACACTGAAACGGGAAAAAAAGTACACAGAGCCCCAAAATAAGCTATAGCAGCCACAAAAGTTTCATCAACAAAGCAAAAAACCCTGTATTTCTCCTTTTCCACGGGGTGAGCACCGACCTCTGAGTGCAACCAGGATGAACAACATTATTTTGGCTTTCACAGAACACGAGAAACTGCTACAACAAAACACAGGATCAAGGAAAGTGCAAAGGAAGCAACACCCTTTGACACGTTGCTTATAATTAATCAGCCTTTTTTTGCCTTTCTTAATTGTTTGCAGGACCATCAAGCACCACACGATGCAGGTGAAAGTGCTGAACACAGACGGAAGTTGATTCTGACAAAGCCCTCAAAATGCTTGGCAACACAAGTGGCCCCAGCAAGTGCAGTCAGCCACTGAGCTCATCCTAGTGGTGCCACATGCACACACACACACCAATCCTGTCACAACAGCCTCAAAGTGAGAGTAAGAGCAACACCCAGCTACAGATCTACTGCAGCCCATGGGGAAAAGAAGTGAAGTTAAAGAAATCATTGTAGAACCACAGACTGGTTTGGGTTGGAAGGATCTTAAAGATCATCCAGTTCCAAACCCCTGCATGGGCAGGGACACCTCCCACCAGCCCAGGCTGCTCCAAGCCCCATCCAACCTGCCCTTCAACACTGCCAGGGATGGGGCAGCCACAGCTTCTCTGTGCCAACCAGGGCAACCTGGGCCAGGGTCTCACCACCCTCAGAACAAGAATTTCTTCCAAATGTCTAAAGTCTTCCCTCTTCCAATTTTAACTCTTGTCCCAAGTCCCTCCCCAGCTTTTCTGGAGCCCCTTCAGGCACTGGAAGGTGCTCTAAGGTCTCCCTGGAGCCTTCTCTTCTCCAGGCTGAATACCCCAACTCTCCCAGCCTGTATCCATCCAGCCATTGGATTATCTTTGTGGCCTCCTCTGAACTTCCTCCAGGAGCTCCATGTCCTTGATAATATGAAAGCTTTTGTTTTCCAACTGACAACTTTCTCTCGGTTTCCCTGAACAGCAGCTCTTCTGAAAATACTGTTTTAACTGCCCATGAGAATTCATTTTAATTAGCCAGTGCTTCACAAAGCCTACAGCAGGACATTCTCACTGGTAGAAATCTGTATTGCAAAAATTTGTAATCTAAAACGCAAGTAAAATAATAAAATTACTTCAGCATAAGACTCCTTAACCCAGGCTCATAATTCTCAACTTGACAGTTTGTTTTATATAAGTAAACAGATCCACTTTGGGATGTCCTATTGACTTATATGATTTAATTAGTAAAGATAGACCTACTTATTACATGCAACATCATTCGGTTCTTATTCCAAATATTTCCAGATGCAGGATACTTAAGAGAAATTCCAAGAGCCCTTCCCAGTATTTAAGCATGTTTCAGAACAGATGAACTCTGCTGCCAACACTCACATTGCTGTTGTCAATTTCAGAGCATGAAATGCCCAGAACTGAAACATATGAGTGTGCTGAAATAGGCTGCAGTTGCTACCACGGTTCATTCTGCAACATTCCAGCTTATTAGCAAAAATAAAAAGTAAAGGACAACATATTATCATATCTGGTATGAAGTTGAAGTTGTTCAGCCTGAAGAAGAGAAGGCTCCAGGGAGACCTTAGAGCAGCTTCCAGTGCCTGAAGGGGCTCCAGGAAAGCTGGGGAGGGACTTGGGACAAGTGTTAAAACTGGAAGAGAGAAGACTTTAGACATTTGGAAGAAATTCTTGTTGTGAGGGTGGTGAGACCCTGGCCCAGGTTGTCCAGAGAAGCTGTGGCTGCCCCATCCCTGGCAGTGTTGAAGGGCAGGTTGGATGGGGCTTGGAGCAGCCTGGAATGGTGGGAGGTGTCCCTGCCCATGCAGGGGGGTTGGAACTAAATGATCTTGAAGGTCCCTTCCAACCATTTGGTGATACACACAGTGCCTTCCACTGAAATATTTCTGAGCTGCAAGACTTCTCAAAGTGTCTTGTGTCACAAACTGTCTTCTGGCCCATCCCAGGCAACAGCATGCCATGAACAGGGAAAAAAGAGTAATGCTGCTGGAGACACACAGGAAGGTGTAAGAGAGTAGAGTATGGGAAAGGGAGGAGCTCTCAGAGACAGAGGTCAAGGAAAGACAAAACAAGCTCCACCACTTGCATATCTCTCCTACAATTGTTCTGTCTCCCTGTCTTTACAAACCAGGACTGCAGAAGGTTCCCCCACAGTAGCTTCACGTTTCTTGTCACAACAAACCCCTCTAGGCTGCACCCGAGCCCCAGGTGCCCTAAAAAACCCTAAAAAAAGCAGAACAAGGACGGGAAAGGGGTGGAGGTCACTGAGGGAGAGGGGATGGAAAGGAGCAACCGCGAGGCGTGAGAGGAGGAGGCTGCAGAGGACGGGGCAGGATCCCCAGGGGACGAGGTAGAGACACCAGGACACAAGAAGGACCAGGGCGGGCCGAGCCCAGGGAGGACCAGGCCCCATCTGTCCCTGCGAGAAGCCCAGGCCGGGAGAAGCCCCGGAGGGGTTGGGGGACGAGTCCCGCTCTCACCCGCACGCCCTTGACCACCGTGATGTTCTCATTCTCATCCGCCTCGAAGGTGACCCGCCGGGTGCTGCTCCCGCCGCCCATCCTGGCCCCGCCGCCCCGGGACGGCCCCAAGGAGAC
>NW_009953316.1:1514064-1515885 GCF_000747805.2 Chaetura pelagica
GAGGCGCCGCGGCAGGAGCCCGCGGGCGGGAGGCGGGCTCTGGCGCGGTGCCTGCTGGGTAGTGTAGTTCTCTTCAGCTTCTGGGGCGGCGGGCGGGAAGGGTCGCCCCTCAGGGCTCCTCGGGGGTACTTCCCGCATCCCCCTCGGCTCCGCTTGTCCCGCTGGGGCTCCATGCGCGCCCCTTTTCCCTCAGCCCACGCGTGGGGTGGGCCCTGGGCCCGAGCTGGTGCCTCATCCCACCTTCCCGCACCGTCACGGGCGTAAAAATGACCGTGAACGTGGCAGGCGAGTTTTTCTTTCCAAGAGGTTGATAGTGTTTAATCACGCGCCGTGCGTTTTCTTTTCAGCCTGCAATATTAAACTGCGTCTGGATGTGGCTGCTCTGCCATGAAGAGTTGCCCCCCTGGGCTGCCAGAGTCACCGAGGTGTCGGGTGGGGAGATGTCTGGTGTGTGTGATCATCAGGGAATCACAGAACGGTGGAAGGACCTTCAAGATCATCCAGTTCCAACCTCCCTGCCATGGGCAGGGACACCTCCCACCATTCCAGGCTGCTCCAAGCCCCATCCAACCTGCCCTTCAACACTGCCAGGGATGGGGCAGCCACAGCTTCTCATTCTGGATGCTGTTGGTGTCAGACACATCTTGGGGTTTCTCTTATCTCATTATGAGGCAAGAAGTACCTTTATGCAGCTGGAATTGATGAATATATCTTGTTTTGTCTCTTCCACCATCTGGCCTCTTCACTTGTGTTATTACCCCAGGAAGGCCCAATCTCCTGCTGGGACTTCTTGACAAGTAGCAACAGACACGTAACAATAACCATCATATTTAGGGAGCTTCATCTTTTCTTTCTGCCCCTTCCAGGTCCTTCATCTGTTTGGTGCAAGGAAGGATAACCTGTTTGGACCAAAATGACACCGAATCCTTCCACTCCCCTTGCAAAGAATTTGTCCCCACGTGTTTACAAAGTGTTCACGAGGGATTATTGCAGCCCTGCCAACTGACACACTTCATTTCTCTGAATCAATGCAAACATCATGTTGGTTACATCCCCAGAACTGCTCACATGTCCTTGATACATTTTCAAGCTATTTTTATTTGGGTGTAAAGTGTCTATCAGCCAACATTTCAGCAGCATCTGCCTTCCTTGGGGCTTAAGATATTGCTGAAGCATTGGCTGATAACCACTTTACTGCTAAATAAGAATTGCTTGGAAATATATCAAGGACACATGAGCCATTCTCTTGAGGCATGTGACGTGATGTTTATGCCTGTTTTTATAGATGTTAAACCAGTTTCTATGAGGGGGCACTGGTGTGTATTCAGCACTCTGGTAACTAGTGTTTTTAAGGGAATAAATGGATGGTGCCTCTATCTGTCTTGACACAGTGTGAGCACCAACAAACTGAAGGTAATGATTTTTTTTATTAATCTTTTTCTGCATCCAGAATGTTTACAGGGGGGGAAAATTGTGGGTTTTTTCAGATGGTGATGTCACTGTTGTGGAAATGCCCATCTCCAGATCAGAAGCACCTCTTCTATTATGTTTGTCCTCTTTTTGGGAGGGTGCTGCAAAGAGTCTTGTCTTCCTTAGCAGAAAGAATTGTATTTAGGAATTATATTTAGGAATTAAGGTTTTAACAACAGCTGTCTTCTGCCAGGGGGTTTTATGATTGTTTTGTATGACTAAAAATTATAGAATGCTTTAACATATGTGTAGATTTCAGGAGGGAGAAAAAGAACAAATGGGCAAAATTACATCTCAGAATTGCTTTGGGTCATTTTGATGTGTCCATAAAGTTCACTCACTGTAGGAAGA
>NW_009953316.1:1515904-1537633 GCF_000747805.2 Chaetura pelagica
GCAGGAATGAGGTACCCCAGAATTTATGGCTCCCTTATAATGGGTGGAAGTGAAAGACCTTTTGCTGCAGGCCAGAGCTATTTAGATGTCAGAATCTTTTCTCTGGTCTGTAAAACATTTTTGAGAGGTATTTCAAGTATGCTGCTAAATTTAAAAAAAGAAGTATTAGAAATTAATGTTAGAAAAGGCTACAACAAAAGTAATTTGTGTAATGACTGGCAAATAAACTCATGTCTAGATCACAACTCTCTCCAGCAACTTGGAAATAGAAAAAGTGATTGTTCTATGTACAACTTAAGCAACTTCTATATTCTCTTAAATAAGATGCTTATTTTAAGAGCAGTGTCTGTCAGTGGGGTACATGGATTTGCCTGTTGTGTGGCATGGAAAAACACAACCTAGTTTAAACTAACTAGTGCAGGCAGCAATCAAAGCACCCAAACAGAACTCAGCATAGAATAATTTGTTACTCCTCAGCAGTGTTAATCAGTCTGTAGTTTTGTGTGGCCAAGCCAGGTACTTCTGACCTGTGTGTTACCTCAAATATGTGTCCCACTCCAGAGTAAAACCCTTCAAAGATACAGGCAATGGTGACATATCCAAGGGCAGGCAGTGCCAAAGCAGCAGGACATGGGTCTTCTCCACCAGTTCTCTTCAGTGGCTGCTGGAGAGTACTTTTCTACCAAGAAAAAGAGGTAATGCAAGAGCAGAATCACAAATAAATATGTAGCAATCAATACAAACCCATTAACTGCTTCTGATTCTTGATTGATCTCAACCCATTTCTGAATTGTGCAAGCAGGAAATCTGTCTCAAACAGGTAAAATTAAGGTTTATCTGAAAGTCAAGCAGTATCTTCTTGGGTTAAAAACATTCTCTTATTGTGCTTTTCCACATACCCTGCTTGGTTTTATGGCCAGATTATAAGTGTTTGAGCCTGTGTTAAAAAGCAATGCTGTTTTCCAGCCTTGATTTGCCCTTGTCTGGACATATTCCTTTGTGGCAAGAACATTTCTTGTAACACTTAATACTCAAATTGTTCACTATAATGTGTAGCTGAAGAGCAGTGAGGAACAGCATTGCCAGACAGTCACAAACAAATAAATCCTTATGAGCCCAGGAACAAGTTACTATTACATTTTTAGGCTCTTGTCTCAAGACTTAGGAAATGCCGTGGTATCACTCAAGAGGTGAGGTGACATAAAAAGGCTCATTTCACACCTACTGTGAGGTTTGATTCTGTGGAGGATCATCTTGCTCAGTCACTGCCACGGTGAGACTGTTGGACCGTGTGACTTTCCCTGGTTATCCCTCGAGGATCATCCATTCCTCAGACATGTTCAGCATGGAAGGACATACCCAGGTTCCTCCTTATCAGCAATGACCATCATAACAAAGTCTGCAGGTTCTCAAAATCTGGAATTGACTCCTCCCTGTTGGATGCAACAGTCCAAAGTGCCTTCTGCAGAGATGAGATGTCAGGAGTAGATCATTCATCTTGGGTACAAAAGGAAAAGACCTTTAGGATCATCAAGTCCAACTGATAATGAAGCGCTGCCAAGGCCACCACTAAACCATGTCCCTCAGCACCACATCTACATGGCTTTCCAATATCTCCAGGGCACAAAACCTTCCCTTTAAGTCCCAGGTCACCTCCCACAGAGTTTCATGGCTCATCTCAGAATCAATGCTTCAATCCTTTCTTCCCTTTTCAATGTCTGTCTTTATTCTTATGAGCTCAAGGCAAGACCATGCTTGAATTTTCCCACATAGAATCACAGATGGGTTTGGGTTGGAGGGGACCTTAAAAAGCATCTAGTTCCAACCCCCTGCATGGGCAGGGACACCTCCCACCAGACCAGGTTCCTCCAAGCCCCATCCAACCTGCCCTTCAACATCACCTCCCACAGAGTTTCATGGCTCATCTCAGAATCGATGCTTCAATCCTTGCTTCCCTTTTCAACATCTGTCTTTATTCTTATGAGCTCAAGACAAGACCATGCTTGAATTTTCCCATATAGAATCACAGATGGGTTTGGGTTGGAAGGGACCTTAAAAATCATCTAGTTCCAACGCCCTGCATGGGCAGGGACACCTCCCACCAGACCAGGTTCCTCCAAGCCCCATCCAACCTGCCCTTCAACACTGCCAGGGATGGGGCAGCCACAGCTTCCCTGGGCAACTTGTTCCTGTCTCTCATCACCGTCACATTGAAGAATTTTTCCTAATGTTTAACCTCAACCTCTCCTCTTACAGTTTAAAAGCATTCCCTCTTGTCCTTTCACTCAATGTCCTTGTCCAAAGTCCCTCCCCAGCTTGCTCAGTAGCACTTTAGCAGCAGCAGTTACCAGTTGATACAGCACGAAAACTCATCTCTGCATGGTTTGGTTTCCTGTTAACCTTGAGTCATCAAGGTTAACAACCTGATCAGTTAATAATGATGAATCCTTCTTCTTTTTCTGAGGAAAAAAAATTAGTTCAACTCATCAAATTCATTGCAGGAGTGAGGCTGGATCTCTGTTTGGTGTCTGAGTCAGCTCCATGTGATATGTGCTCTCTTTGAACCACCACCACCTCCGGATCAGTTGTAGAATAACTACGATACCTTATTATTATTTATTTCTTTATTGGCTGTCATGCACTGTGTATTGGTCCTGTGTCCAGTCCTGGACCTCCCAACACAGGAAGGACATGGAGCTCTTGAGTCCAGAGGAGGCCCCGGAGATGCTGGGAGGGCTGGAGCAGCTCTGCTCTGGAGCCAGGCTGGGAGAGTTGGGGGGTTGAGCCTGGAGAAGAGAAGGCTCCAGGGAGACCTGAGAGCAGCTTCCAGTGCCTGAAGGGGCTCCAGGAAAGCTGGAGAGGGGCTTTTTTAGCAGGGTGTGTAGTGATAGGATGAGGGGTAATGGTTTTAAACTGGAAGAGGGAAGGTTAGGTTGGACATTAGAAATAAATTCTTTAGTGTGAGGTTGGAACTAGATGATCTTTAAGGTCCCTTGCAACCCAAACTATTCTATGATTGTATGATCACCCTGGATATCCTGCACTTTCCACAGAGGACAGCCAGGATTCCAAGCCTTGCAGCAGTAATCTCAGGAAGCTGTTGCAAATCTGCTTTAGTTAATGCAGTTCAGGACCTTCAGATTTGCCTGTGGACTTCAAAACACAATGTATTAACATTATGTTATATTAATATGTGATTATTTACATTGAGATACTTTTATCTGACTGGTGTGGTTCCCATCAGCAGCAAGTGAGCTGCAGAATTTCTAGCCAGCCTGACTGTCATCTCCAAGACCAGATTTGATTCATGGTCTCATTTCCTGGTTTTCCTCCCACCACTCACGACCCTGTTTCTTGGAGCTTTTTCCCTTCTCCATGATCCATTTCTTAAATGTAGAATTAGAAACACAATTAAAATTTACTTCAGTCTATAATGTCTGAATACTAAATCTTTGGAACAATTAAAATTCTTTCCCAGACCTGACTTATCATGGTTGCCTGTTCAGCTGATGAACTTGGCATTCTTCACTGCCTGAAGGAATAAAAAAGAAGCTCCTGATTTGATCAATTCCAAGCAATGACTGTGCAAATAATTCCAGAATTCCCAAGCACCTCAAAAAAACCCTGCAAGCCCAAAGGCACAGACAGACACGTGTTCTTGGCATTCTGTATATGCAGAATATATGAGACACCAAAAGAAGAAGGCAAAGACCCAAACCAAGGAGTGGACACAGTCACCTGAAGACCATGGAAAGGGTTTGTCTTGCATCCCTTCTGGAAGGAGCTGTTCCAGTAGGGATTCTACCTTGAAAACATTAATGCATGTGAAGATTATTGCTGAATATTGAGAAGAATTCAGGCTTGGCTTTCAAAGATGCTAGACATGTGCCATGTGCACCCCTTGTCCTGTAGAGCTTCAGAGCTGGAGTTTACCTCCAGAGGGTAATTAGCACTAGGACAGGATGCTCAGGGAGGTGGTTGAGTCTCCATCCCTGGAGGTGTTTAAGAGACATGTAGATGTGGTGCTTAGGAACACAGCTTAAGCAGTGGAATTGGTAAAGTTAGGTTAAAGGTTGGTAGAGTTAGGTTATTGCTGGACTCAGTCATCTTGGAGGTCTTTGCCAACCAGAATGATCCTGGGATTTTTGTGTAGGAGCAAGAGCAGAAGCCAGCAGAGAAAGGAGCTAAGAACGTTTCCCTGTCTCCCCTCACTCTCCAGCACATCACAGGGTACTGCTCACAGGAACCACAGTGGTGCCTAAAAAAATAAATAACCAAATTATGTTTTGTAGAACTGATTAGTAGAACATACATTATGGGAGAACATCTGGAAGCCAGACATAGCTGTGTGTGTCATAGAGGGAGCTGAACTCACACTCAAACAGTAGAGTTGTTAGGCCATGGTTTGCTTTGAGGCTGCTCCCTCCATCCACCTTTCCTCTTTGGTGGACACATTGCTCACATGGAAGGGTTTCTACACCTAAGATATATTCTCAGTTTTATAGGCCATGTAAATACCTTTTTCCAATTGGAGAGCATCTGGAAACATCTCAGTGTCTGGTATGTCTTGTACAAGTGTTTCTTTCCAATTGTTTCACCAGAAGGACACCATACAAAGCCTGTGGTCACTCGTTAGTGGTTCATCCGGTTTATGACAACAACCTGCCACTGCTTTTAGCTGACAGAATCACTCTTCTAGCCAAGCACGGGGTGTCTCTGGTGCAGCCCAGAAGATGGCTGGTGTTCAGACTTCACATGACTTCAGTGTAAAAAAAAACATTCCAAAACTCACACTGTAACTGTCTGGAGGCTCCTTGTTCTGAGTGATGTTTCTGGCATCGTGGTCCAAGCACAGCCCACATCTCCCTCTAGAGGATGGTCCTGTAGGCTTAAACTAGGCTTTATTTGGTCACCCAAAAGCTGAGCTACATTTAGAGATTCCTATTCATCGGTTGCAGAGGAACCCACAGCAACTGCAGTGCTAAAGAGGACATCTCACTTATGTTCCTAAAATTACAGGGACTAACAGCTTCCCAATGCTACTGTGGTTGGTCAAGCTGAAGAAACCAAGTTCAGTCCCTTCTGACAGCTCAGGTATAGAGCAATAGAATGTGTGTGGTTGGAAGGGACCTTTAAAGGTCCTCCTCACCACGGATCAGGGACCTTTTGGACTAGATCAGGTTGCTCAGAGCCTCATTAAGCCAGACCTTGAATGTCTCCAGGGATGGGGCCTCCACCACCTCTCTGAGCAATCTGTTCCAGTGCTTCACCACCCTCACTGTAAATAACTTCTCCCTAATGTCTAATTTAAATCTACCCTGCTCCAGTTTAAGGTTCTAGCAGCAATGCCCAGCAAGGTGCATCCATGATACCTGCTATGAAGAAAACTATGAGGAAAAACCCAACCAGCTGGCAGTGCTAACAACAGGCTCAGGCTGCTATTACACTGGGCAAGATTAGAGCCCACCTCATGGATAGAGCTAAGAATTGTTAGTTCAGATTAATTGTAGCTATTCTAAAGAGTAGTCCAAACTTATTAATATTTTTGAAGTCTCATCAATAATGCAACCTAATTTTTTTTTATACAAGGAGCCCTTCCTAGGCTGTCTCCCTTGTGTCTGGTGATGCTCACCATGCCAGTGTCCCTCTGCAGGGGCTGACAGGATCAGCCTCCCTCAAGAACAATCAGGGAGAGTGTTACAAGTCAGCTCCATCTGGATATCTTCCCTGGCAGGATGTGATGTCCATGGTGGGGTTCCTTCCTCCTCACTCTTGGGTGTCCCCCAGGGTATCTACCCTTCTCCCTGGTCCCCAGCACCAGTGGCAGAGCTGCCCAGCACCCTGGGCACACAAAGGGCTGGTGTTTACTGGGCAGTGCCTGCCCAGGGTGGCAGCTTTTGGCCATGTGGGGTGTCCCCAGCTCTGAGTTCAGTCATGAGGCCCTTGGCCATGGGACACTTGTGATCACAGGGGAAACCCAGCTCAGGGCACAGCAAGTCCAGAGACATCCTGAGACCCTGCAGTGTCAGGTCAGTGCAGTGCCTGGGGTCTTCTGCTACTGATCGCAAAAATCATGTTTACTGGGCTGTAGTGTAAATGTGACAAGGTCACAGGATTAAAAATTAGACTAGCTAAACTACTTGGAAAAACAAACGTGTTTGGACATACAGAGCAGTCTTCAAATCTGGCACAGCACAGGGCAGAACCTCAACTTCCTTGGGTTTCTAAAAGCCTGTGGAAAACAAAGAAATAAAGTTTAGTTTTACCTGGTTTAAACAAATTCAGATACTTCTGGTAATAGAGAGCAAAGAAGGAAGCTTTTTTGCTTCCCCTTTGTGTATGTTTTTTACCACAACTTGTCTCTTTAACACACAGAAAGGCCTAAGGGACTGCAGAAATGAAGTGGTTGCTAGAGGTTTACCACCGAGTTTCAGACAGATTGTGCTGGAGTCCACAATGAGATTCATGGATTCAGGTGATCATGGAAGACAGGGGGTTGCCTGTCAGAGGTGGTCTTCTATGCCTGGCTTCATTGCAACTGCCTTCACAAACACCCGAGGGGCAGGGGCTGCAGGACGTCCCTGAGTTCCAGCTGCTTCGGTACAAAAGCCAAAGGATTTTGTATTTAACATCAATGTCAGCAGAGATTCTTCCTGACCTTCAACAGGCCTCTGCCCCCTATGGAGTTATTTGTCAGGAAACTTAGCTGGGCTGTAGCATCATCTTGGACACATTCAAGTGCCTCCTGCAGGGAGCATCAAGGACTCGGGGACTTTGCACTGATCCTCTCCTCAGCCTCACTCCACTGGTGCCTGAGTCACAAGGGCTGGGAGCTGCATTTTCAGGAGCAGGTTTTTGACCATTATACTTTCTGCTCTGTCAGAAAAGAGGGAGAGATCTGAAGTAATCTCAGTTAATATTCACCTCTTCTTCCACCTCATCACTAGACACCTCCCTCCTTCCCACAACATTTGTTTATTTTTTTGAATGAAATGTACAATTTCTCTCTGGAAAACTGGTATCTGCTATTTCTGTTTATTGTTTGTGCCTCCTCAGCACCTAGGAAGACCAGTCACAGCCTGAACCGTGTTTGGAGTGGGCAACTAGGAAACAGCAGGCTGAGGGAGTTGGGATTGTTCAGCCTGGACAGAGGCTTCTCCTCCAGAGAGGAGAAGACTCCGGGGGGGACCTTACAACCACCTTCCAATACCTGAAAAGGGCATTTAGGAAGGCTGGGGAAGAGCTGTTCACTGGGGCAGGTAACAATAGGTAAAGGTTTCAAGCTAGAAAGGGGTAGATTTAGGCTGGACATGAGGAAAAAGTTCTCTAATATGGGGGTGGTGGATCACTGGAACAGGTTTCTGAGAAAGGTGGTGAAGACATTGACATGAAGACATCCCTGGAGACATTGAAGGTCAGGCTTGATGGGGCTCTCAGCAATCTGATCTAGTGTGAGATGTCTCTGTGTGTTGTAGGGGGGTTGGACTAGATGACCTTTAGAGGTCCCTTCCAACCCAAGACATTCTATGACACTTATCCACTATGCAAACTGGGATCTTGAGAGAGGATGTAGAGAAAAACTCAGAGGTCATAGAGGATGGAGCAACCTTTCACTAACCCTCAGCATGATAGCAAAGGGAGTCAGGAAAAATGTGGGGTGCTTGGCTGCAAATGCTAACAGTCTTCACCCTTCTGTAATGAAAGTTTCACTGTACTGCATCTCTTTATGTATTAGTAAGATGGGGAGATGTTTCTACTTCCCCACTGCTGTTGTCCTGAATTCCATCCCCAGGCCCTGCAGCAAACATGGAAGGAGTCATCATCTGTTGGGACATCACCTCCACTGTTACTAGAAGGGACTTCTTTCCTTACTCTAAAACAGTTTTCCCAGCATGTCCAACATGTCCAACACAATATGAAACAGCATTTTCATAAGCAGGAAACTTCAAAACGCTGTAGGATGCAACTTAAAACCGGAGCAGGATGCGTGCAAAACTCTTCACAGCTGGAAGGTCATTATCAACAGCTTGTTGTTCAAAACAAAAAGCAATACTTGGCAGCCCTGGTTATTCACTTCACTGAAACCTTCTCTACAGTCACTTCCACAGGGACATTCATGTCAAGTGAACTAGTCTCCATGTTATGGTTGATCTTTGGGAGACATTAAACCTTTGGTTAAATTCAATGTCCTAAGCTTTATTGGAGGAAAAAGGATCAACATCACTTTTCTATCAATTACCTAAAACAAGAAATATTTAAGTCTTCAAGCTCACTTCCATATATCCAAAACCAAAGTGAAGTAACAGTCAGATTGTTTCTTTACACCATTTTCTTGAAGGGTTTTCCCCAGGGAGATCATACTTCTTTAATTGCAATGTGCCTGTGTATCTTATATCTCATTATAGTAGATTTCAACAAGACACAGTCTGTGGGAATCAAGGAGGAAAACTCTATTTGCCATCCAGACTCTTCCATTTGCACTGTTTGCTTTTCCAATAGGAAATTTTCAAACAGGCTGTCAGCTCAATTGCTGAAGTGCCACTGTAGAGTCCCCAAAAGAACAATTGTCTCAAAACAGCTGCCCTGACAAACTGGACACTGTGCTTGGGTGGGGGCCTGAGCTGATAACTATCTGCACCCTGTTCTCACCAGGAGAGCCCCTCGTTCAGTAAGCACCCTGATAGGCAGGACACTGTCCTTATTTGATAAGGAGCAGTGGCCAGCAAGAGGAGCTCCACAGAGGCACAGTGCCACTTTGGAAAGACCTGTTTTTAAGGGCAGAGAGCATATGTGAAAATACAAGTCATTGCTCCATTAACGCAGATGAGGGGCAAGGGGAGGAGGGCAAGTGATCACCTGGATCACCTGTGCCCACCAAGTCATTTCCAGATCATTCCCAAATCCAACACTGAGTCTGCACAAAGTAGGTTGAACCTCAGCTGGAGAGGTGGGGACAGGGGCCAGCAAGGAGGCAGCCTCAAAATGCTTGGGGTGCACCCAAGGACCATGTCATGCTGAGATCATCACTGGATCATCTAGTCCAACCCCCCTGCTAGACCAGGATCCCCTAGAGCAGATTGCACAAGAACACATCCAGACAGGTCTGGAATGTCTCCAGAGAAGGAGACTCCACAACTCCCCTGGGCAGCCTGTCCCAGGGCTCAGTCACCCTCAGAGTTAAGAAGTATTTTGTCATATTCAGGTTAAACCTCCCGTGTACCAGTTTTTGACCATTGCCCCCTGTTCTGTCACTGGACACCACTGAGAAAAGTCTGGCTCCACCCTCCTGACATCTCCTGTAGATGTTGATAAACACTGAAGAGATCCCCCCTCAGTGTTCTCTTCTCCAGGCTGAACAGCCCCAGCTCCCTCAGCCTTTCCTCACAGGGCAGATGCTCCATTCCTTTAATCATCTTTGTGGTCCTGCTCTGGACCCTTTCCAGTAGTTCCTCACCATTTATGAACTGGGCAGCCCAGAACTGGATGCAGTATTCCAGATGTGGCCTCACCAGGGCACAGTAGAGGGGGAGGAGAACCTCCCTTGACCTACTCTCTACTCTTCTTATTGCACCCAGGTGCTCCTTTGAAAAGTCAAGTATCTGCTCAGCTGTGCCTGAGGACATTCCATGGAAAATACAGTGTAATTAGAGGAACTGGTCTGCCTCCCTGCTCCCATTAAACACCTCAGCCAGTCTACACTGACATTGTGATTTCCAGAAATGCAAGCTGGCTGAACCCAGAAGCCTCAGAGCAACTTGTCACACCAATTTTTGTCAAGTATTATTCCTCCCACCAGAGGTCAGAGCATTCAGCACGAGCAGTTGCCAGGACAATATCCCTGATCCGTTGTTGAGTTTAACTCAACGCAACAGAGAGGGAAGAGTGGTCACATACTGGCCCTTCTAGGATGAACTTAAAATAGGAAAAGAGCTTAAAAAAGATGGAGTGAAATTGGAAAAGAACATCAATAGCCCCTTCCTTTGGCATAAGCTTGAACAGGACCACTAGAATTTGCTGGTCGTGCTATTTCCTCCATCAGCAGATCCAGCCCCATGATTGAGCTGAGCCTATGCCCCAATTATTTTCCTAATCAGGTTCTTATTAGTATACAATAAACCAACTTAAAATGAACATTTCTGTACATAGAAGCTGTTGTGACCCTTTCCCAGGGAATGTTTGTTCACACCATGTTTCTGCAGATGTTTGATCCCCTTTGGGAAATGTTTTTCTCTCTGATGTACCTCTCACACACCACAGTGGTCTCAAATTTGTACAGTGAGATCTTCAGCTTCTCCAGAGGGTCATGCTGTTAAATTTACTCTTTTCCTTTCTGGAAGAAGGGATTCAGTCAGCTGCTTGCATCTGCAACAGAGAAAATCACAGCAAAATGCTGAGTACTCTGTTATTTGCCAGGGTGGACATGAATGGCTGAGTCCTCTGTGAAACAGCAGAGTGATTAATTATACATGACCCAGGCAGATTATTTACTCAGTGAGAGACTAACACAGGATCTTTTGTCTTGTTTTAATTCCTGCTTTCTGATCTGTTTGATTTGGCAGTTTGTAAATAACTGGTTAATAAAATTTGGGAGTGTTAAAGCTGAGTGGTGAGTAAAGGGCAGCCAATGTTCACATCAAAGGGCAGTGAAAGACCAAGATCTTTTTTAGTCAATTGAAATGGGGAAAAGGTAACAAAGCAGGGAGAAAGAAGCAAAGATGGCCATCCAAAATGCCAGCTATATTTTGAAAAAGATTTAATTTACATTGAAAGAGGCATCCTTATAACATATTGAGCTGAAATATCCTTCTGCTCACTGCTCACAAAGACTTTTGAAAAGTTAAGCACCAGTATCTCTGTCTTAGAGATGGAAAAAATGAGGCAAAGAGCAGGAGAGCATCTTGCTGAAGCTCACACAACACACTGGTGGCAGAGCTGAGAGGTTCTCAGCCTTTACACTGTGGTGAGTTGGGCTCTGTGGAGCATCCTGGACATCTAGTCTGATGCACACCCTCATCCTGCCCTACTCCATGCTTTTGTTTCCAGTTCCTACTCAAAAGGGGTCCACAACTGGAGAACCATGACTGAGCTCACTTGCCTGCTCACCTCCCCCTCTACTCTACCCTGGTGAGGCCACATCTGGAATTCTGCATCCAGTTCTGGGCTGCCCAGTTCAAGAGAGATGGGGAACTACTAAAGAGTCCAGGGAAGAGCAACAGAGATGCCTGGGGGGCAAGGGGTTGGAGCTGATGGTTCCCTGATGAGGAAGGGCTGGGAGAGCTGGGGCTGTTCAGCCTGGAGAGAAGAAGGCTGAGGGGAGACCTTCTTAATGCCTCTAAGTGTCTCAGGGTGGGTGAAGGAGGAGGGAGCCAGACTGTGCTCAGCAGTGCCCAGGGACAGGACGAGGGGCAACGGGCACAGGCTGGAACATGGGGAGTGACATGGAAATGGGAGGGAAAACTTCTTTGCAGTGAGGGTGACAGAGCCCTGGGACAGGTTGCCTAGAGAGGGTGTGAAGTCCCCTTCACTGGAGTCATTCAAGACCCACGTGGATGCAGTCCTGTGGGATGTGCTTCAGGGGATCCTGCTTTAGTGGGGGAGTTGGACTGGATGATCTCCAGAGGTCCCTTCCAAGTCTGCCAATTCTGTGATTCTGCCCAACAGTGAAGCCATGGCTGGCAAGGACCCAGACTCATGGAGCTCTGTTCTGTGGTCTGAGCCTTGCCCTCCTTCTGCTGTAAACGAGGACCCTGGGTCTGAACTGAAGCAGCAGGAGCTATGACCTGTCTGCTGTCAATTCACTTCTTTTCTAGGAAGAACAACTGCAACATTTGCATTCAAACACGGTGGCATGAAAGAAGGACATTAAATAGTCGAGCAAGTTCAGAAGTGTTGGCAAGGTCCCAGATCATTTGCTGTGCATATGCATGATGGTGGAATGTTAATGACATGATCCCATAGTGTTTCTTCCTGCAGGACATCTACCTCCAGTGCCCGTGCAGTGGATGAACAGCTCAGTGATGTTTTGTTTTCACATTGTGGTTCCTCGTCCTTTATCTTCTGTACACGCTTCCAGCCCAGGTCTCAAGGCATTGATTAATGCTCCCAAGGACTTCTCCATGGCAACAATCAATCTGACATTCCCTAATTTTCAAGTGCTTCGCTTCGCAACATTAACAGTGTTTTCTGTTAAAAAGGTGTGTTTTGTGTCCTAGATTTCTGATGTCCTGGCTGGAGAGCTTAAATTCATCTATCTCCTTTGATTTCAGAGATTGCCGAGGTAGAAGTTACAGGGCACTTTCCACTCCAGAAGATGTGGCTTTCTGTGATAATTGGGAACATTTTTGTCTTATATTTCTATTCAGGGTTAGTAAATAAATGATGACATGCTATAGAGATGCAGCAGCTGACAAGAGTACTGGAGGCTGTTGGACACTGTAGAAGAAGGCAGGACATCCATACAGAAATACAGAACAGCAGGAAGCAATTCCCTTTTCAATCTGAAAGTTTCTGCCCAGCATTGTGCCCTCAGCCAGGGTCCTGGAGGTGCTCCACAGCCAACCAGTATGTAAATGTGGTTTCTATTTTCATTGCATAGAGGTAACCATCAACAGATGGTGTTTTGAAACACTCATAATTTTGGCTAATAGAGTTACTGTTTCCAACTGCCCTGTCCTCCAAGTGGTGATTAGATATATTATTATTAATAAATAATACCTAATAATGATACAAACAGTCCAAACCCTGAAGTCCTTAGTCCTAAGCAGCTCCCAGACTCTTCAATACTTTGTGCTCATATCTTTGGATGACTTAGTGTTCTATTACACCCAGCCAAGCCCTTCTTTCTGATCTGCATTACCAATCACTGTTCTCTAAAATATGGATCCTATTGGCATCCTCCAGATGAGCTTTCACTGATGGGAATTCCATATGGCCATTAAAAACAGAACTTGCTCATGCAGGACTCAGCCATAGAAACTTTAATAAAAACTTCCATTAAATTTACAGAGCAGAGGAGCCAAAATCTCTCTCCCACTTTACGTGCTCGTATCTAGATGGTCCCTTCCAATTCCACAGAATCCAAGAGTTCATTTGAAAGGAAAAGAGAAATCTCATCTGTTATGGTTATGTGATAACCTGGACGTGGCTGGAAAGTGAGCCAATGACTTCTACCTGAGCAAATATGTGCAGTGTAAGGCAAATTGCTCACAACAAGTTAATTTCTTGCCCTATTGACTGTTTGGAAACAGCACATAATGCAGTGGGAAAGCAGCAGAAGGTGGGAGATAATCCAACCTAAGGCCAGTCTTCAAAAGAAGGAAGGAGGATAACCCTGGAAGTCACTGTAAAAGCAACTCACAGAATCACACAGAATCACAGAATTTTTTTCAGTTGGAAGGGACCTTAAATCATTGAGTTCCAACCTCCCTGCATGGGCAGGGACACCCCCCACCAGCCCAGTCTGCTCCAAGCCCCATCAAGCCCTTCAACACCTCCAGGGATGGAGCCCCCACAGTATCCCTGGGCAGCCTGTTCCATTGTCTCACCACCCTCACATTGAAGAATTTACACCTGATCTCTAACCTAAGGGACAGAAGAGGGGCAGAATCACCTCTCTCCATCTGCTGCCTTCTGGGCCTTCTGGGCTGCAACTGCACTTTGGTGGCTCATGTCCAGCTTTTGATCCACTAGTACCCCCAGGACCTTTTCCACAGGGCTGCTCTCAAGTGTCACCTCCCCCAGCCTATGTTCATATCTCGGGTTACCTTGGCCCAGGTGCAGGACCCTGCACTTGGCCTTGTTGAACCTCATGAGGTTCCCCTGGACCCACTTCTCCAGCCTGTCCAGGTCCCTCTGGATGGCACCCAGTCCCTCTGGCATGTCGACAGCACTCCCAGCTTGATGTCATCAGCAAACTTGCTGAGGGAGCTCTCAATGCCACCCTCAATATTGTTAATTAAGATATTAAACAGCACTGGGCCCAGTACTGACCCCTAAGTGACACCACTTGTCACTGTTTTCCATGTGGACTGGGAGCCATTGACCACTACTCTCTGGACATGACCATCTAGCCAGTTCCTTGTCCACTGAACAGTCCACCCATCAAACCCATATCTCTCCAATTTAGAGAGAAGGATGTTGTGGGGGACTGTGCCAAAGGCCTTGCAGAAGTCCAAACAGATGGCATCCTCTGCTTTTCCCTGGTTGACTGATGTAGTCACTTTGTTGTAGAAAGCCACTAGGCTTGTCAGGCAGGATTTGCCCCTGGTAAAGCTGTGCTGGCTGCCCTGGATCACCTCCTTGTCCTTCACATGCCTTAGCATGTCTTCCAGGAGGATCTGTTCCATGATCTTCCCAGGCACAGAGGTGAGGCTGATAGGTCAGTAATTCCCAGGGTCCTCCTTTCTACCTTTTTCAATATGGGTGTAACGTGTCATTTCCTCCAGTCACCAGGGACTTCACCTGACTGCCAGGACTTTTCAAATATCATGGACAGTGGTTTGGCAACTACATCCACCAACTCCTACTCCTGGTGAAATGAAGGGGGAAAATATTGTAATAATAATAATAATTTAAAAATTGCACTCAGTGTTATCCTGGAGGATCAGGGAACAGCCACATGAAAGGGAGATATGTCAGCCTGGAGTGACAGGTGCAGTACAAGAGTATAATTAAGCAAATTATGTTTCAGGACTAAGTATTGTATTATTCCAAGTGGAGAGACTGAGCTAAAGCAAGGTGCAAATGACTCACAAGGCTGTGAAGTTCAGAACAGCTTGTGAAGCTCCCCACAATCAGCCGCATGGTGCAGCTGGGAAATATTGTCCCTGCCTCAATGGAAGCAGCAACATTTCATTTCTAGCAGATTTTGCACATGCAACATTTTCAGGCAACTGCTTAAATATGTAACTGCTCTTTGTTAAATTCCTGGATTAGTCTTTGTGACCAGGTGGGAAGTTTTGCCATTTTCTGTAGTAGGATTTCCACTTGTATCCAGCCTTTGATCACACAGACCAATCTCATTGGAAGTTTTCTCAGAGAGGACTGATTATTTAAAAACTTGGCCCAGAACTTCAGAGCAGAAGTGGCAGTAAACATTAGTCACTGTAGCAAACTAATTTATTTTCCATATGGCATTTTCAATGGAGTGTGGAAGATTCACAAGTGAAATAATAATTACAAATGAGGAATACTTTGGGAAAAAAAAAAATGTGTTTTTCTCCCTATGCATCACTTAAAAGGTTTTCTAATTAAGTCAATACTTGATTATGCTGGAGATGACACTGGCAGCCAAATTATAGTTTGTGGGGCTTTGTTCTCAAGGAAAGATTGTTCCCAGGGGCAGGAAAAATCCTGCATCTATTCAGCCTGGGATGCTGCTTAGCTGTAAAAAGAGGAAAAGGTGTTTCATTCCCTTTGGAAAATCAGGTGGTGAACATTTTCTTAATAATATTGTTGCTCATTGTAGAAAATTTTGCTGACTAAGATGAGGGGCTGATGTTACAGAATAAGCCAAATCAATGACAGATGCTTTAAGATATCCTTGGATCTGTACCTGGCTAAATTCAAAGCCAGCTCAGAGGTGGAAATTATGCTCTCAGGAAGAATGGAAGTAGCTTCGTGAGACCTCAGCCCTAAGATAACAAAACCCTGGAGTATCTAATTCACCTTCCAAACTAATGTTGGGGGGGGGGGAGATATGAAGAAATATAGAATATAAATACAGCAAATTGAGCCAAGAAGTTGTTTGTCCAATTAAAATTTTGAAAGTCCAATATTCCAGAATTCCCAATTAATGTGTTTAAAGTCTCATCAATAATGCAATCTAATTTTTTATACAAAGAACCCTTCCTAGACTCTTCCCCTTGTCTCTGGTAATGCTCACCCTGTCAGTCTCACTCTGCATCCCAGGGGCTGACAGGATCAGCCTCCCTCAAGCACAATCAGGGAGGAGGTTTCAAGTTAACACCACCCAGAGGTCTTCCCTAGCAAGATGTGATGTCCATGGTGGGGTTTCTTCCTCTTCACTCTGGGGTCTTCCCTGGGGTATTTTCATCATCCCTCTCCCTATCACCTGCTCCCTTTTCCCTGGTCCCCAGCACCAGTAGCAGAGCTGCCCAGCACCCTGGGCACACTGTGGGCTGGTGTTTACTGGGCAATGCCTGCTGGGGCAACAGCTCTTGGCCATGTGGGGTGTCCCCAGAGCTGCGCTCAGGCAGGTTGGGCATGAGGCCCTTGGTTGTGGGACACTTGTGATCACAGGGATACCCAGCTCAGAGCATAGCAAGCCCAGAGACATCCTGAGACCCTGCAGTGCTGGGTGAGGCCAATGCCTGAGATCTTCTGCTAGTGATGGCCAGAATCATATTTACCAGGTTACAGTTTCAGCCCAGGCTCTAGAGCACTGGAAGATTTGCATCCTGGAGACTCAGTTCAAAATATAACATGAAAAATCTGAAGAAGACTTCAGATCTGGCTCAGGTCTCCATTAATTTTTCAGTCCAGTCTTGTAAGGGCATTTTTTTCTGCAGTGAGTCATGCAGAGATTTTCTACTTGTAAATAAGAAGAAATATGAGACTGGTTTGTCCACAGTCCCCTGTAACCAAGAGTTTTGACAACTTGTGCCCAAACATTCATTTTCCACCCCACAAAGCAGCCTGAGGACAGTTCTCCTTTCTGATTTTCACTGTCAATCAGTCACAGGGGCCTTGTGGAAGTGAATGGTGCTGCATCCACAAATGACCTAGCTTGAAGAAAGGCTTAGACCCCATGACTGCATTTGGGTTGGTAGCACAAATGCTGACTCTGCTTTTATTTCTTCCATGCAATCTTGGATCCTGTCTGTTCAGATCTTTATACAAATATGGATTGCAGTTCTTATCTGCTAATAGCTGCCTGGCATATGAATAGGGCAGCCCTGTCAAAGCCCTGTTCTGAACACACAACATCCTGATAGCAGCAGAACAGGGCTGAATGAATTAAATGACCCTCACTGGAAGACAGCTGAGGCCTGAAGCATCAGATCCTGGGGGGAAATGTCCTCTTCTATCACATTTGCTGTTCATGGACCTCAAAATACTTTGAGGGTAAGATTTTTTGAAAAGACCCTGCAGGTAATAGGATTATTTTTTTTTCTCACTCAACTCTTTTTGGAAGCCACGAGGATGGTGAAGGGTCTGGAAGGAATGACTTGTGAAGAGTGGCTGAGGTCACTTGGATTATTCAGGTTGGAGGAGGGTGAGGGGTGACCTCATTGCAGTCTGTGGCGGAAAGAGATGGGGCAGGTCCAGATCTCTTCACTCCTGTGACCAATGACAGGACTTGGGAAAATGGCAGGAAGCTGAATCAGCAGAGGTTTAGGTTGGACGTCAGGAGAAGGTTTTTCACCCACAGGGTGGCTGAGCACTGGAACAACCTCCCCAGGGCAGTGGTCACAGCACCAAGCCTGCCTGAGTTCAAGAAGTGTTTGGATGATTCTCTCAGGCACATGGTGGGATTGTTGGGGTGCCCTACACAGGGACAGGAGTTGGACTCACTGATCCTGATGGGTCCCTTCCGACTCAGCAAATTTTATGATTCTATGACTCTATGATTCTGTGATTCAAAGTGTACAAATCAGACACATTTGGCTACAGTTGAATATGGAGGAACATTTTATTTCTGCAGATGTGTCCACTCAGTAGGAGATACCACTGGAAGAGATAGTTAGGTCTCTTCCAGGATTTCCTTATTTCATTTACATGTTTGATCCTCTGCCTGGATATGATACATTTACACAACCTGTGTGCATTGGCTGATGTGCAGAGGTCTAAGAAGGCCACCAAGAAGACATGATACTGCTTCAGCCTGGAAATGCTCTCACTGTGGTGCAGGTGGCTGGTAATGGGCTACTCAGAGGTGCTGGTATGGGATCTGAACATGCACATCAGACCCATGGCTGACCTCCCAGAAGTTCACCTCACAAGCAGGGATTCACATCTGAATCACTGGGAGCCATCAGGAATGTAACTAAGACAACTTTTAGCACCAGTACTTGCAGGCAGGCAAAGTCTGAACCTCTTCATGATGAAATGCCCTGAGGATGAAGATGAAAGCAGTCTTTAGTCTCAACCAGTTTGCTAAACAGCATCACAAAGTGCTTCCTTTTGATGCTTCATATAATGTCTCTAATCTGATCTCAGATATTTAGTTATTCCTGGAATGATGATGAGATTCTTTCATTTCTTCCTTGGCACTGTTATTACTGGCCATTGATAGCTCCATGTTAACATGGCTTCTGATATTTCTAAGTCCACCTGCTCTGGTGTTGCTCCTCAGTGTGCTGTGAGGTCCAGCACAGATCTGCTACACCAGCATCTTTCTCTGAGGACAGTGAAGCTGGTGGGTCTGAAAATGCCATAAATCAGCCACAGTCAAACAGTCACCATCACCAAGGCTTAACTTCATAGAAGCATCTTCACAGAAATGTTAAGGGAAAAGGCTGAACAAGATCATGGGGCTTTCTACACAAATGTAGCAAATAAAACTCAGGCAGGAATCATAGAATCATAGAATGGTTTGGGACAGAAGAGACCTGAAATGAACGACTTCTAACAATTTTGTTTGGCTCACAGAGTGATGCAGCAGTGACAGAGCTTGACCATTGGCAGAGGCTCTGTTCTGGTCCAGAAGACAGATGGGTCATCTCTGCTTATATGAAATAGATATGCAGAAATGGCTTGAGCTCCACATCTCCATACCCCACCTCAAAGAGAACAGAGGAATAGATGCCTGCACAAAGGATCTTATCTAGCCTGTTGTAGACACCTGCTTTTAAGATGTGATTCATTGTCCTCTGAATGGGCCCAGTGCTTTCCACTGATGATAAGGGGAACCTGCAGTGACTGGCTTAGGTGTAGACATCAAACATTTGGGTTCCTAAATCCAGGCAGATAAGTTCCACCACAGGGCACTCAGTTTGCTTGCCTTGTATCACATGTTGGCACCAAAGCAGAACACAGCAACACACAAGGCATTGCACAGGCCTGAGATGCTGGGGCACTTTCCTTATTTCACCATCTGCCCATTGGTATTTTGGGATGCTCCATCCTTTCCTTGTGTCTATAGGGTAGCTGGCACACTCAAGCCTTGATCTCTTACAAGACTTTTAAATGCTTGGGGAATATAAATAGTAGCTATGGGTAGAGTAGGTGCCAAGTGGTGCTAGGTCACAGAAGGGGTGTTCAATGCATTTTGCCTTGATATAGGTGTGTGGTGCAGGTCTCTGGAGATGTCAGCACACCATGTCCTTCTGCAAGGAGCTCAGATAGTCATGCACAGAGCTTCCTCTCTCTGTGCAGTTCAGTTCATGGCCCAAGCATCTAAGCCAAAACAACTCAATATTAAAGTGATAAATTAAAACTATTAAATATTTAACGATGGGAGGAGAAAAAGCTGCTAAAAGTTTACAATATCTACAGAGTAATATCAATTGTCTCAAGCAGAAATGTTACATTAGCAGAGATGATTCTGAGTTTTAGTATCTTATTTGAGGCTATTGAATTTTTGAGAATATGCGGTGCTATTTCTGTATACACTTATGAACAGACTGCTGAGGCCGCATTTGTTTTCTACTTACTGGTTTTCCTTGACTTTCTTGACACTGGGACTGCCAGTGCTGGAGAAGAACTGATTTTGATCTTTACCATCCTTGCCAGCCCCCATGTGAGTTGTACTTTGGTGGCTGATAGAGTTCTAGGGCTTCATGAAACTTGTAAAACTCACAGTGTAGGTCTCTAATACGACTATAAGAGGCATTATTAAGGTTTCAATCTGACCTCTCCTCATTCTCCATCACTAGAATTATACTGCACATGACAGATTTGGTACAGAAAAGCCTAAAGTGTAGGGAGAAGGACAAGAGATGATTAGCCCACCTCAGAGTACATGATTATGAGCAGAGGAAAAAAAACCCTTGCCCTCAGGACCCCTCAAGAAACAGGCATAATAAAATTAATTTACATGTCAAGATCCTCACTTAAAGAACAAAAAGACTCCCATCAGATTTAAAAGATGCCATAAGAGGATTCAATTGTATCATTGTGCAATTGAAGTCCTTCAAGAACTCTGCCAATACTGTTAAGACTCTCTACATCTTCAAATGGTAATTAAATGAGATAATACAGGAAGCATTATGGAAGTAGTTAGGTTATAACCTTTGGTCTCTGTCAGCTGCTGAAGACTATGTCTAAAAATTGCTTTGGGCTTGAAATGTTTCTCAGAATTCCATGTAGAACTACCTTGGTTGGAAAAGACCTTAAAGATCACTGAGTCCAACCATCAAACAAACACTGACAGGCTCCCCAGGGCAGTGGTCACAGCACCAAGCCTGCCTGTGATGCTCTCAGGCACATGGTGTGATTGCTGGGGTGCCCTACACTTGGACAGGAGTTGATGATCCTGATGGGTCCCTTCCAACTCAGCATATTCTATGATTCTATGTCCTTATCTAAACCATATCCCTCAGTACTATGTCTACAACTCTTAAGTCTCTCCAGGGACAGTGACTCCACCACTGCCCTGGTCAGTCAGTTCCAATGCCTGACAACCCTTTTGGTGAAGAAATTCTTCTTATCATCACAAGGTTTATCTTCAGATTAGGGAAAAAGTATTTGGGTTGGAAAAAGCTGCCATCACATTATTTTTGGGTTCATGTGGAAGGGCAGAATTGTTAACAGAATTGTCAGAGTTGGAAGGGACCTCTGGAGATCATCTAGTCCAACTCCCCCACTAAAGCAGGATCCCCTAAAGCACATCCCACAGGGCTGCATCCAGGAAGGTTTGGAATATCTCCAGAGAAGGGGACTCCACAGCCTCCCTGGGCAGTCTGTCCCAGGGCTCTGTCACCCTCAAAGGAAAGAAGCTCCTTCTCATGTTTAAGTGGAACTTCCAATGTTCCAGCTTGTGCCCGTTGCCCCTTGTTCTGTCACTGGGAACCACTGAGCAGAGTCTGGTCCATCCTCCTTGCACCCATCCTGAGATACTTGGAGGCATTAAGAAGGTCTCCCCTCAGCCTTCTCCTCTCCAGGCTAAAGAGTCCCAGCTCTCTCAGCCTTTCCTCATCAGGGAGATGCTTCAAACCCACCAGACACTGTCACCTTCGAGCCAAGTGGGCAGCCATTTAACTCTTTCCATCAACGGTTCCCAGTAATGACAGTGTGGGAAGGGAAGGAGATTAAGCCAGGTAGAAAACTGCAGGTGGGATAGGCTGAGACAGAGATTACTTGAGCAGGAATCTGGCCAGGTCATCAGGGTAAACCCCCTCACTGTTACAAAATGCTGTGGGATCTTTAATGGACCGAAGTGCTGAGGAGCTTGTCTTTCACATCTCATCTGGTGGCAGGAGAGCAGGGAATTAGTTTACTGTCTTTAACAGTGGCCTTCTGTACTGCAAGTGTCACAAAGGATATTTCTGTGCAGGCAGATGTCGGCTGCCAGTGGGAAGCTGAGAAATGCCAGTTTTAATTAAAAGCTTTATTTTCAAATACAATTCAGAGATTATAAGAGGGAAGAAGGACTTCTCCGCTGGGAGGCTTCAGTGTGCGGCCCTGAGCAAAACAGCAGTAATTGAAAGACAAGGCCTAATTCCCCTTCTCCCAGCTGGGTCTAACCACGAGGCAGGAACATCAATCCAGACCTTGAAGAGGGGCTGGCAGCATTTTGGATTTGTCATTGCCTCTATTGTTGGAGGG
>NW_009953316.1:1537704-1541796 GCF_000747805.2 Chaetura pelagica
AAAGGGACAAAGCTGCTGGAGGAAAAGGCTGAAAGGCACCTGCCTGAGACATCTTCATTGCATATTCCCATCATGAAATGGTGTTTTCATGTCATCCGGGTGTACACTAATCCCAATCCCAGGCACTCACACCCATCTGTACCCCAACACAGCTCTGGAGCACAGGAAGGCTGTTCTGGATCCAGCTCCCCATGGCAGCCTCACCCATTTTCCACCTCAAGTAGAACAAACCAGGCCTGAGCCTGTCTGTGCTGCACTGACCTCCCTGGCTGCTCTCCAAGGCTTTTATTGAACCTTTATAAGGAATTTGCAGCTTTTAAACAGAAAATCAGCTCATATCAACAAATCCATCTCCTCTACAAATCAGCCTCTCTGTCTTTAGAGAACTTTTTGTCTTGCCTGCACATTAACATCAAATCTCTTGATGGGTCTGTTTTATTAATAACATAATGACTAGAAAATTAATTATCTCCCTTTTGGATAGAATATAATTCCTACTTTCCATTATCCACACAAGATGCTTTTGTACAGGGACAAGTTTACCTGCCATGACCAAGGAAAACATTTTTTGCCATTTTTTTGCCTGCTCACACATCAGTCTTGGTTGCCACCACGTGACTCCCATCTCCATTCCTCAAGTCAGAGAAGAGTGTTGCTCACATTTGCTGTGCCTACCAAGCAGAAATGGAAGCTTTTGCCATCCTTTTAATGGCATCAACTCTTAGATGCTTCTATGATCTTGCAGAGCTGCTGATTCACAGAAGGATTAAGGTTGGAAGGGGCCTCAAGAGATCTGTTCTCCAACCTCCTGCTCAAGGCAGGGTCATCCTTGGGATCAGACTAGGTTCCTGAAGGGTTTACCCATCCACACCTTGAAAACCTCCAAGGATGGAGACTGCACAGCCTTGCTGGGAAACTTCTTCCAATGCCTCACTGATCTCATTGTGACAATTTTTTCCCTTCTTTTCAGTCTGAACTTCCCCAGCATCAGTGACCACTGTTTCCTGTCCTCCTGCAATACCACCACCATGAAGAGCCTGGTTAAATTGTTCAGGCATGATTTATGCTTGGTAAATCCATGCTAACCCTTTCTGATTGCTTTATTCCCTTTCCTTTCCCCAAACATAGTATACAAGAAGAATCACACACCAGTTCCCAGGGGCTGACGTGAGCCTGGCCAGCCTGAACATCCTCAGATGACCCTTTTGTCCTTTTACAATTTTTGTCAGCTTAACCATTGTAGAAACTCAGGTCACCTTATCTATCAAGTTCTATTTAAATACAAGAACAGATCTTAGTAACCACAAAAGCAGGGGAATGGTGCAGTTTTGATGGGACTGATAAAGAAATATGGATTTGCTTTTTAAAACATTATATTTTGGCCCAAACAGCAGAGACATCAAGAGTTAAAACATGAACTGCAAGGACTTGTGCCAGAATTAAGGATCCTTAGATGAGGCTGTAAGAGGGCCAGAAGTCCCATGGTTTTCTGGGTACATACATCCCCGGGCTGTGCTTGCACCACTTTTTATGTGAGATCATAGAATGGCTTGAGTTGGAAGGGACCTTAAAGATCATCCAGTTCCAACCTCCCTGGCATGGGCAGGGACACATCCCACTGGACTGGGTTGCTCCAAGCCCCATCCAACCTAACATAACCTTCCTAATGTTCCTAACCTACATCTCCCCTCCACCAGTTTTAATGTATTATTCCTTGTCCTCTCACTACAAGCCCTGGTCAAAAATCCCTCCCCAGCTTTCCTGGAGCCCCTTCAGATACTGGAAGGCTGCTATGAGGTCTCCCCAGAGCCTTCTCTTCTAGAGGCTGAACAACCCCAGCTCCATATGACCTTTTTCCTTAAGACCTTGTTCTTATTTTGTAATGTTGTGAATTTGTAACAATTAAGTCAGAGCAGATCTGCAGGGCTCACCCCAGGGTATCAACGTGTTCTCATCTGCTTTTCCCCCTTTTTCTCCTCCTTCCCAGATATTTTTCCTTGCCTCTTTCAAGCTCCACTGCTGTTGTACTGTATCAAATTCTGTACATATCTTTAAGTGTAATAAGATAGATTACAGGCATTGATTTTCCCCAGGGTCAGGTCGATAAGACTGGGTAAGCAGGGAATATACAATGGATCAGGAAGAACTAGGTGTAGTCAATTAATTAATGATATGCAGTATAGAAACATGCAAGTTACAGTAGCTCTTCTCAGCTCACCTGAGCTATTTGATGATTCTCTTGTGGGACTGAAGGGCTTGCTGCCAACCTAACAATATACAAATTTCTCTTGGAGTAATCACAGCAGTCCCAGAGGTTTTGAAGATCCAAAGGTTACTTTGCCCTCACTCTTTCAAGGAGAAATCACAGTGGGAAGTAAATAAACTTTTGAACAGCACAGCAATGACCTGCCTAATCTTTATTTCAAACTAACTGGGAAAAAACAAAACCTACTGTAAATTCTTACTCACTTTCTATTTCCCATACCTTTTGGAAACAACAGAGAGAAAAAATAATTGAAAAAGAGATGCTGCTTTCTGGAAATATTGGAAAAAAACATTGGAACTTCTGTATGAACTAATATATTTTTATGAAAGTGATCTGCTGGTTAGAAGAGGATTAGGAGATTTGAGTCTTGTGTTCTCTCCCCAGCTCTAGGAGACCCATAGTTTTCAGCTGGCATCTAGAGGATGGAGGAGAAACAGGTGAGGTATGTGCTGCATGTCCCTTACTAAATTAGTAACCAAAACTGAATGTTGTGTACTTCAGCTTTGGTGAACACACTAAGGTGTCTTAATGGGTTTGTGGATCTGGCCCAGACCTTATAATCACAGATTCAGTGAAATAACCTCAACATATTTATTGTTGAGCCTTCAAAAAAGTTTACAACAGATTGTTTCTGTTGGAAAATGTTTTCTAGAATGAGATTGTTTTGTCCAAATGGTGCATTTTTAAAATATAAAATGAAGATTCAAATAATTTTCAACATTTACAATAAAACTTCAAATTAAGTATGTAAATTGGTGCAAAAAACCTGAGAAGTAGAGTTTCCCAGTTTTAGTGTTCAGACAACTTTTCAGCCTTTTGCTTTTAGTTCTGTTTTTAAACACACAGTGGAAGATTATTAAGAGTTGGGGTTCAGCTGCTGATTTTATTCACCTCCCTTGACCGGCTGGCAAAGCTCTGCTTGATTCACCCCAGGACATGGTTGACCATGTCCAAGTCAATATTCCAAAGGAGCACAGAAATAGGAGGGATTGGGAGAGTCTGCAGAGGTTTTGGGACCCTTGGAAACAAAATATAATGGAACATTTACAATGCTAACAGGGAGTTCATATGGAGACTGAAGAGTGACAGCACCAGTCACTTGCCTTCATCAGCTCTGCTCAGCTCTGCTCTGGGGTGATAACCTTTGCAGAGAGGAGGGACACAGGCATCTGAGAAGAACCAGGTCCTGAATACCAGGAAGGTTCTCCAGTGCTTCTCTATCATAGGCATCTGAGAAGAACCAGGTCCTGAATAGTACCAGGAAGGTTCTCCAGTGCTTCTCTATCAGAGCCTTGCATTACATCTCTTACTCCATCAGTCATCTTTCACAAGCAAACTTGTAAGCCAGCACAAAAAGTCTGTTTGATGAGAGCTATTCTCCACACAGGTCCATTGGCCACCATCATTATCCTGCCTCCCCAAGCCCCTGTTCTGATTCCAATCCATATCAACCTTTCTCCAATTTTAAGCCCTGCTGAAGTCAGACTGAGCAGAAGCTTTCAAGGCCACCCCTTTTATCCTGCAGTGTGTTGGTCCAACATGAAATCTTACCGGTCTACTAGAACCTTCCCAATGCTACAAGAGTTTTGAAAAATCAACATCTAATGGATTAGAGAGCTTTTCCTCCACTTTTAAAAAATACTCTTAGGAGCTAATTATCTGGTCAATGTAACTATGTCTGAACAACCTGGTCTAGTTGAAGATGTCCCTGCTCACCATAGGGAGGTTGGACTAGATGACCTTCAAGGGTCCCTTCCAACCCAAACCATTCTATGATTCCATTATTCTAAGGATGACAAGCAATGGGATGAATTCCACAGCAGGAA
>NW_009953316.1:1541830-1549638 GCF_000747805.2 Chaetura pelagica
GGGGAAAAATAAGGCAGAGAGAGAAATGTAATAAGGATCTGTGAAAAGATGAAGGTCACAGAGACAGTGAATAGGAAACAGTTGATCACTGACTCTTCTAAGTCAAGAACTAGAGGACATGAGGACAAGCACTAATGAAATGAGGAGGTGGCTAGTTCAGAGTAGAGAAGGAAATGGTTCATATGGGGCACAGTTAAGCTGCAGAACTTGTTGCTACAAGATGTAGGTGCTGATATTTTCCAGAAGTCCAAAAAAGTGTAAGTGGATAAAACCCACCAAAGGTTATTAAACACTAGAATGTCAATGAACACACACAAAACTAATTATGTGCAGATTGCTGGAGGCTGGAAAAGCATACCAAGGAAGCCTGTTCAGGTGCTTATTCTCAGAAGCAGGATATTGAACAAGATACACCTTCAGTTTGGGTTGGGATATTTGTTCTTATGTCCCTGTCCATGTATGTGCAAAATTCAGGCCTTTAAATGAGTAGGAAGAGGTCAAGCCCAACCAAACACAGTTCTAGGAATTGAATACATTCCATACTGAAGCAAAAGTCACAATTCACAGCATCAGTTGGAGCCACAGGACCCCTGAGATGTGTTCTGACTGGGGATTGTCATCGCACACTTGATGGAGACCTCAGGTTCTTGATATAATGAGTTGCTCCATCTAGGAAATGCTTCATTTGTCTCTTCCTCCCAAAGGTGATTTTACTTTGTGTCTTCATTGGGGGTTTTGAAAGCAAATGGTGGCAGTGTGCCATGAAATTTAGCAGCTGTGCATCCATTCTGGGGATGTCCACTTTGTTCTGACTTAATTAGTTACACACCAATTAAAGCTGCAAATAAAGAAAGAAATAGCTGCTAAGACAAGAGCTCCACTTTATTATTTTACCACCTTGCCTGTCTAAGTGCACTGAAATACATGTTCCCAGCATGTAACATTTGAGTAACACAGTCTGTTAAGTTGGATCATACCCACCTAGGTCATAATGGTGTCTAGCATGACATGTTCTGACACAGAGCACTTCATTACACACTGGAGGGCTTAACTTTGCAGACAGTCACATCTCTGTTGAGATCAAACCAAGTTTAGAGTGGTTGTGCTAGCAACAAGTACTCCTCACAGGGTGTCTGCATCTCCACATTAAATCAGACAAGATGGGAAGTTAATCTTTGGTTGCTTCTCTTGAGGAGAAGTTTCTCCAGTGCATGACTCAAAGGACCTCACTTCAGCTTCTGCTCAGCAATTTACTTGGAGAATCTATTCTTTCTCCACTGCCCATAAAGACAAGTCAGCCCATATAAATATTCACATCGTGGGGGAAGAGGGGTTAGTATTTGGATATAAATTGCAAAATAGTATTTTGTGGTGGTCTTGGCAGTGCTGGGTTAATGGTTGGATTCAAAATAGTATTCCCAAAATTATAACTAAAACCAGTACTACCCTAGGTCACTATCTTTGCACCAAACAGGAACATTGTTGCTCTTCCTCCTCCCTCTCCTCAATCCATCTGATTTATTATACCACTGTTATTCTGCAGGTCACTATCTTTGCACCCCTCCTCCTCCCTCTCCTCATTCCATCTGATTTATTATACCACTGTTATTCTGGGGATCTTAACTGCTTGGTTGCTGCTAAAATTAAAGCCACATTCATGTATGGTGCACCTGCTGTTTTGCTGAATATATGAAGCCTGTCCATGGTGAGTACACCTGCTGTGCTGGCCTAATGGCAACAGGATCCCACTGACACTTTTGATCCACTCCAGCTGCGCTTGGCGTGCCTCCAAGAAAGACATCTTTGATGGGTAGACATGTTAGAGGAGTTGGACCAAAAAAATAAAAAGCAGAGACACAGACTAAAATGGTGAGAAAGCATATTGGCTAAGTGACATCATTATTACTTAAATTACCCACTTGTGGAAACAGCAAAGACAGTTCTGGGGACAACGTGGTCCAGGTGGAATGAAGTATGAAACACCTCCTACACTCAGAGATAACTGACTGTGTCTGGATTGAGTGTGGGTAGGAGCTACTGCTTTCTGCCAGTTGACATTTGATATTATTGCTACTATTTGTCACTCTCCCAGTCAGAAAACAAGTTACTGAGTATTTTGCAGGAAAGAGATGTGTCTTGTTCAAAATAGATGCACCTGGGACACTTGCAATGAAATCAGCAATCCATTACAGGGTGGCTCTTCCCTGGCTGCGAATATAAAGCAGAACCAGAAAATTAAGAATGTTGTAACATGTTCTCTTGCCTTTCACCTCCTCAGAAGTTTGGACAAGCAAGTAAAGAATCTCAGTGTGTTCAGAGGTTCTGGGCAATATGGGACACAGATAAAGATGCTTAAGAGAGATGAGTCTCTCAGCTTTGGTTGCATATCTCACAGAATCACAGAATGGTTGGGGTGGGAAGGGACCTCTGGAGATCATCTAGTCCTGCCAGAGCAGGATCCCCAAGAGCACATCACACAGGAACACATCCAGGTGGGTTTTGAATGTCTGCAGGGATAGAGACTCCACAACCTCCCTGGGCAGCCTGTCCCAGGGCTCTGCCACCCTCACAGTAAAGAAGTTTTTCCTTACATTTAACTTGAACCTCCTGGGCTCCAGCTTGTGCCCACTGCCCCTTGCCCTGTCACTGGACACTGCTGAAGAGACTGGCCCCATCATCCTAACACCCCTGTAGATATTGATAAGCATTGATGAGATTCCCTCTCAGCCTCCTTTTCTCTAGGCTGAACAGCCCCAGCTCTCCCAGCCTTTCCTCAGAGGGCAGATGCTCCAGTCCCTTAATCATCTTAGTGGCCTGTGCTGGACTCTCTTCTTGATGCACCCCAGGATGCCATTGGTCCTCTTGGCTGTGAAAGCACATTGTTGGCTCATGTTGGCCACCATGACTCCCAGGTCTTTTTCTCCAGAGCTGCTTTCCAGCAGGTCAGCCCCTAACTTGTACTGGTTCATGGGTTTGTTCCTCCCCAGATGGAGCATTCTTCACTTGTCCTTGTTGAACCTCATTAGGTTGCTCCCCATCTAACTCTGCAGCCTGGCTAGGTCACACTGGATGGCAGCACAGCCTTCTGGCGTGCCAGCCAATCCACCTAGTTTTGTATCATCATCAAATTTTCTGAGGCTAAATTCTGTCCCCTCGTTTAGGTCATCAGTGAATGTATGGAACAGAACTGGACCCAGTACTGAGCCCTGGGGGACACCACCAGTCACAGGCTTCCAGCTGGACTCAGCCCCCTTGACCACAACTCTGTGAGGTCTGTGTATCTCAAGATACTTTGTTCCAGGAATATCATGTGCCTTGTCATCAGTGCTGCCACAGCAACATTTTAGGGATTGATGAAGCAAAGATAGATGGTGACATATTGATTTAGGAAAGGTGGGAAGGAAATTTAGCTGTCAGGACAAATAAGGGAGGGGTATATTTTTGCAGCATTAAGTGGAGCAAAGGAGAAAAAGGAAGTCAAACATGATCTTCAGTTTAATCAGCCACAGTGCAAGAAAAAGAATGGTGTTATTAAGTGATTAGTTAAGAGAGGTAATAATAAGAGTTTAGAGGAAAGTGAGTCCTTTGGGAAGCTCCATCTGAATTCTACTACTTCTGAAGTGTCCCAGTGGAAATTCAAATAAAGTTGTAAACAACTGCAGATGAGTGAAAGGTGAAAATGAATGATGGAATAAACATGACCCTGACTATGAAATGAGATCTGCCAAAGTAGAGAAATAAGTCACCTAATCTGTGCTCCCCAAATGAAATACTATGCAAATTGAGGCTTCGGGAAGATGGTGGAAGATGCAAGTCAGATTTGGACTGGAGAACAGAGGACATATCCCTGCAAGCCATTGATGTACAGTGTATACAAACCTGCCTTACACAGAAACTACCAGTTGACGGGTATTAAAAAACCCAGAGAAGGATTCAAAAAAATAGGAAAAAGTGGGAAAAAGAAGCTGCAAAGAGACAAATATTCAGAGCACCCAGAAAAGTGACAGTGACACCAAGTTCCAGAAGCAAAGAGAAAGCAAGAAGTCAAAGGGAAAGATCATGGTGGGAGATGAAAATTAAGCCAAGTTTTGGCAATTTGTTCAGGTAGGAATAATTCCAAAGTGGTTTCCATGGAGACAGAGGATACTGGATGGAAGTGGTGAAACAGGGAGGGAAAAAAATGAATGCAGGAGAGGTATCATAGATAAAAGGAAGTGAAGAGAGATGGCACAATAGATTGAAAGGCAGATGAATCTAGGAGAGTGTTTTTATAGAGGCAAAAGTGTTGTTATAAGTGGAATTGAAGTAGGCAAGGGAGAAGAAAATGTTTGTAGGGCGGACTAGACAGTTGTAGATAACACTAGAGAGAACCAGGGAAGTTGGAGCTGATTTTAACGTTTGAAGTAGAGGTTCCTGCCAAGCCAATTCAAAGCAACAAGAGAGCTGCACAGCTTAGGAGAGAGCAGGTCCCATTTATGCACATCGTATTTGAAAAATTAGGAAAAGCCACATTTGCACATAGATGAGATTATAGACCAAACTGTTTTCAGTTTTATTCCTGTCTGATGTCCATTCTCCAGTAAGCCAATGGCAGTGGTGTCTGATTGCTGGCACCTATGGGTCTTTCTCAGTCCCTCTCTACTTAAACCACAGTCCAAATGTCATTTAAAGAGCCTAGTTTATCATACAGTGTGCCCAGACAGAAAAAGTAACTGTCCTCTTCTGCGTGCATCAGAAAGCAGCGGCGGTGCAGCAGCCAGAGGGAAGCGATATCACCAGGGCCTGGAGAGGCAGGGTATGGCTTTAATGTGTGATGGAGAGCAGAGTTTAATGGGGTCTTCATGGACAACAGGCAAGGTGCTTTCCAGAGACTAGGAAAACCCAACTGAGTGGCTCTTTTCCCTTGCAACTTGTAGGAGCAGATTGCTCAAGATGTGAGCCCTGACCCTGCAACTGCTGCACATGGACAATGACAAGTTTTCTACCTTCCCTAGCCAGGATTTTTCTTATTTGTGTCAGTAAGGACTCAGTACAGCAGCCAGCAGGGACAATATTAATTTTACCCTGTCCCTTTCAAAAAAACTAACCTATTGGTAGTAATTCACATGCAGAGAAGTGCCACTTGGTGGTTTCCAGCTGGATCAGTCTGGGCTTGGACATGGCCAGGATGAAGATGCAAAAGGAAGATGCCCCTGTACTCTGCACTGGTGAGGCCACACCTCAAGTACTGTGTTCAGTTTTGAGCCTCTCACTACAGAAAGGACATTGGGCTACTAGAGAATGTCCAAAGAAGGGTAACAAAGCTAATGAAGGGTCTGGAGCATCTGTCTTACAGGGAGCTGCTGAGGGATCTGGGATTGTTCAGCATGGAGAAAAGAAGGCTGAGAGAAGACCTTCTCACTCTCTACAACTGTCTGAGAAGAGGTTTTAAAGAGATGGGGATTGGTCTGTTCATTGAAATTACAAGTGATAGGACAAGAGAAAATTCCCTCAAGTTGTTCCAGAGGAGGTTTATATTGGATGTCAGGAAGAATTTATTCACCTAAGGGCTGTCAGGCCCTGGCACAGGCTGCCCAGGGCAGTGGTGGATTCCCCAGACCTGGAGGGAATCCCAAGCCATGTGGATGTGGTGCTGGGGGACATGATTTCGTGGTGGTCTTGGCAGTGCTGGGTTAATGGTTGGATTCAATGATCTCAAAGGTCTTTTCCAACCAAGGTAATTCTGTGTGATCCTGTGTGAAGAGCAATCAACCCCATTATGCACTCTGTGATTAAGTCCAAGTGTCAACAATCTGTAGCATGAACGTGCCACGTTTCTAACGCTGCCGTGGCCAGAGCAAGGTGCTAAACTGCTCTGATTTAACTGAAACCACTAGTATATCCAACTAAAAAATACAGGATGATAACTGCTCCTCTGTGAGTCTTTCCATGTTCATTTGAAAGAAGTATGGCAGATCATAAAACACAGCAACATCCCCCAAGCCCAGAGGGCTTAATGAAGAATTAAGGAGATTGTAACTGCATAGCTGAAATAATAGGGAGGAAATTGAATTATTCCACCCATATTAAATGCATATATTCTTGAGCATTTCTGCCAAAATTACTTTGCTAACCTACGGTGTGAAATACAGTCTGTTTTCACATGGGTGCATTAAACAAAGATGCCTGCTACAGTACAACAGCTTTGAAGAGAATGGAAAAGCATCAGGATGAAAAAGCACTCTCGACGTATGGTTATATCAGCTCTAAATTGTCTCACAGCTGTTTCTAGCTCCATTAGATGGAAGACTGGGTAATTTATAGAAGTCATTTTTAACAATTTGATTGTTGGTATATATCTGCTGAATTGATTGGCTGGGGAGACAGATCTTTATTTTTATAATAGCAATAACATCCTTTGCAGATTACGGCTCAATTTATCCCTGATGTTAACGGTGCTAGCCAGCAACCACCCATTTATATTATGCTGTTATTTCTTAATTATCAGGCTAATTGTAGAGAAAAGCAGAGCCCAGGATGCATAAGATTGGCTGGGATGGACAAGAAACCAGAAAAGCTGGAGGTCCAGCTCTTTCTCTTTTAATACACTCACAGCTCTGGCAGAGATCAGTGGGATTTTGGATTCAATGATCTCAAAGGTCTTTTCCAACCAAGGTAATTCTGTGTGATCCTGTGTGAAGAGCAATCAACCCCATTATGCACTCTGTGATTAAGTCCAAGTGTCAACAATCTGTAGCATGAACGTGCCACGTTTCTAACGCTGCCGTGGCCAGAGCAAGGTGCTAAACTGCTCTGATTTAACTGAAACCACTAGTATATCCAACTAAAAAATACAGGATGATAACTGCTCCTCTGTGAGTCTTTCCATGTTCATTTGAAAGAAGTATGGCAGATCATAAAACACAGCAACATCCCCCAAGCCCAGAGGGCTTAATGAAGAATTAAGGAGATTGTAACTGCATAGCTGAAATAATAGGGAGGAAATTGAATTATTCCACCCATATTAAATGCATATATTCTTGAGCATTTCTGCCAAAATTACTTTGCTAACCTACGGTGTGAAATACAGTCTGTTTTCACATGGGTGCATTAAACAAAGATGCCTGCTACAGTACAACAGCTTTGAAGAGAATGGAAAAGCATCAGGATGAAAAAGCACTCTCGACGTATGGTTATATCAGCTCTAAATTGTCTCACAGCTGTTTCTAGCTCCATTAGATGGAAGACTGGGTAATTTATAGAAGTCATTTTTAACAATTTGATTGTTGGTATATATCTGCTGAATTGATTGGCTGGGGAGACAGATCTTTATTTTTATAATAGCAATAACATCCTTTGCAGATTACGGCTCAATTTATCCCTGATGTTAACGGTGCTAGCCAGCAACCACCCATTTATATTATGCTGTTATTTCTTAATTATCAGGCTAATTGTAGAGAAAAGCAGAGCCCAGGATGCATAAGATTGGCTGGGATGGACAAGAAACCAGAAAAGCTGGAGGTCCAGCTCTTTCTCTTTTAATACACTCACAGCTCTGGCAGAGATCAGTGGGATTTAAATTCTCCAGCTCATGCCTTTTTTATTTTTGAAGCTTGCTAATCCCATGTGGGCTGGAGTGATATTCCCCACTGAAGTCAATGGGAGTTTGGTTACAGATGAGAACAACTTCTATCATGTACCAGCTTTTGCCTCTAATGATGCTGGAGGTGATCATCCTGAAAAAGAATGAGCTTCCTGTTCAAATCAGAAGTCCTTGATAGGCACATGGGGATGTTCATAGATGACCAGACCAGTGGGTTGTGTCATTC
>NW_009953316.1:1549805-1557363 GCF_000747805.2 Chaetura pelagica
TGCTGTCTTTGAGGGCAGCCAGTGCCCAGATGGCTCAACTGTGAACTGTTGTAAGTTTTGGGATGAGTTTGTTCCCAGCCTTTGAGAGTCAGGATGTGGTTTTTACCTTGAGGCTTGAAGATGTATGATCTTCTCTGAGCTCTTTGGAAACGTGCATTTATTGCAACTGCCTGTTTTAATCTGACAAAATAGTATCCACACATTTGGTTTGATTCTTCCAAATCTCCAGGCCTCAACACTACCCTGTGGCAGGAAGATTTGCAGGTTAACCAAGAAATCTTTGATAAAATACTTTTTTTTTAGCTCAGCTTTGAATTTATCACCTCTCAGATGTGTGCCCCTTCTCTCAAGGGATGGAAAACAATTGGAAGTCTCACCCTGCTCTCCGTAGGCTTTTTGTTCTTCTGCATATTTCTGTCATCATCAAATAGATTCTAAGTCTGAGGTACAGTTGTTTTCTGCATTTTAAGTCACTTAGGAGGAGGCATCAGATAAAAACTTATGACTTCCCCAAATACCAGGCTAATGCCCTATGTTTTGTGCTGTTCAAAATCTAGTCCTCAGTAGATGAATTTTTTCTTACAGGTGCTGATTTCAAAAGCCAAATCCCAGGAATTATATTCAGTGTTTTCTGACCTCAGTGAGTGTTTGGTTTAAGCAAGAACAAGGTGAGAGGGGGTACAGCCCTTTGTCTGGTAACCAAGGGAGTCTCTGAAGTACTCTGTTTTTTATTGGAATTAAAGTATGGAGGAAAGGAGGGAGAGGGTTTTCTGCAGGTAGAAAGTAAATTTTCTGAAAATCCATGGAATGAACCATTTTTTTCTTATCTGGGGCTTTGGAAATTTTGAAGTAATAAAGAAAAGCCACTAAAACGGTGGCTACTCTTGCTCAAAGTAGTGAGTTTACAGTAGTGAAAAAATAATGGAGTTAATCTTAAAAATAATGGAGCCATTTACCTTCAGTGTTATTTCTGGGCCAGTCTTATCCCTCCCTTTTCATGTCACACTCAAGTTTCTTCCACTCAGCCAGCCAGTGACACTGCTAATTTATGTCATACGCTCTTCATTCTCTTTCATCTGTTCCTCAAGGGGTGAACTCTTATGTGCTGGGAAGTATTTCTTTTTCAGAGGTTATTATTAACCCTTGGATTATCTGGGGATAGTTGGGAGCAGGATCTGAGACTTGGGTGTTGTATTGGCTTTTTTTATAAGCATGTATTGTGTAGGTATTAAAAAGAAGTGTCCACATCACTTAAATGTCACCAAGCCCAGCAGGCTTAAGGGTGACATCAATGGCTTGAATATATGGCAAGGTCCCCTGGAGTTTAGCAGTGCAAATCAAAACAGTCTCCACTCAGCTGGTAATCTATGGCTTGTAAGTGATACTCAAATCCAATTTATTAAAAACACATTTGTTTTTCAAGCACACCAGATTCCTGATTAATTTCCAGCACCGTGGGTTATTTAATGCTGTAGGTTTCTTTGTCATTTTTGATTTTCCACAGAGTGCTTGATTGATAGAAGCTATTGTGAGCCTGTTCTTTGAGCACATTGTTCTTGTCAAATAACAATGCACATCTTATTGATGAAAAGTCAGTGTGCCTTTTATATGGCAAAATCATCATGCAAGCTTTGGGACCATGTGCTGAGCATATGCACAAATGAATGAAGGAGTGGGAAATTACGCCAGGGAAGTTTAATATTGGAGAGGAGTTACAGTGCCAGTTGAATAGCTAAATTCTGCTGGCTTAACATACCCCAGCAGCCCATGACTCAGATGTTAATCAGTGTTAGATGCTCTTTTTATGTTTATGCTACTGCTAAACATTACGAAATCAAGTGTCTTGTACCAAGAGTGCAAATCAATTTTCAATTAAATTAGCCTTTTATTTGGAGGGCACCTGGGATTTGTTTGGGTTTTGATAGCTGCCCCCAGCAATGGCACTGTAAATTGCAGCTGGTAGAGGTGAAAAGAAGACTTTGCCTGGTCTTTTGGTTTATTCTTCTCCCACCCTTAGCATTGCACCCTGTACAAAACCCTGCCCTGTGCTCCTTGGAGAGCCAGAACCCCCCTGTGCTCTCTCTGCTGCTTGAAGTGTTGCAAGTGAAGACAGTGCAAATTGCATCTTACATGAGCAGCAAGATCCTCAAGCATGAAAACCAGAACTGACAGTGTCTCTGTGCTTCTGTCACTGTAACCTCTCAACTCCATGGGCTGTGACACTGATTTAAGTCATCAAGCTGCAGATGTAAAGGTCAGGCAAGTTGGAAGAGGAGCTATAGTCCAGGGGAAGAGGATTCCAACAAATGGAATCAAGGTGGTTTTAATTGAAGAGGAAGTAACCTGTGAATCTCCATAGGCACCTTTACAGCTCTTCCAGCTAATGATATCCAAGGAGCTACAGAAGTAAATGTTTTCCTTTTCTCCTCATCTTAAGGATAAACACAGATATGTTTTTGAAAAGTTGGTTGCAAACTTTGCATCTGGAAAAATGGAAGGTGTGTCAGTCATAACCAATGACACTGCCAGGTTAGTCCTAGAAGAGGATCCATTTACTTCTCCCTCAGCAGCTCTCTTGGCCTAGTGTGAAAATCCACGAAAAGGATTATTTCTGTTTTCAGATCAAACACTGAAGGTACCCATCTAGCACTCAATATTCTTGTCGAGAGCAATGGATTGACTCAGGAAAAGAGTTTTCCATCTCAGGAAAGGCTCACCTTCACCTCCTGTCTTTGCTTATGCACCTTGTAAGGGCGTTCAGCAAAGCAAAAACTGAGAGTCTGAAAAGAAATTCTACTCTTGTTATTTGATACAACCCTCATCTCAATCAATCTTATCCTTTTACCATCCTATCTCTCTGGCAAACAAACTGACTTCTCTGGAGGCAATGCCAGAAAGACCACTCTGTGCAGAAGGAGCTCCTGGGAGCACTTAGAACCTGGAAATCTTCCTCAGTACTGAGCAGTGTCATCTTAGTGCACAGTGAACTGCAATCATGTGCCCCAAGACCATTTCCAGAAGCAACTGCATGGAGCTGTCCCAGGGAAAAATGTAATTTAATTGAGGACAAGGAAGCTCAGAGATCTACTAACACCAATTTAACAAAAAAACTTGTGAATGGAAAGAGAGAGATATAAGGGAATCTTTCCTTAAAAGTGGGACACTGTAGCTGTAAGCATTTTGTTAGTGGGGTTTACTACATGCCATGTCCTCTCTGTGCTTCTCTGTCTCATGTTCTAGGCTTTTCATAGCAGAGACAACATTATTTGCTGAGTTTGGAGAGAATATCCAGAACCTGTTATTGACAAGAAGATAGTAATGGTCTCATGGGATAGTGTTGCAAAAGCCTCCTTAGTTACATCATCAGATGACAAGAGATGAACAATGTGTAGACAGGTGCTAGTAATTGTACTTAAGACACCTATGCACTCTTTATCTTCCAAGGGTCTAAAAGTTCTTCTCCCTCTAATCCCAGGTGATCAAATAGAGGATGGACAACACATTACAAAATGGAGGACAGGAATTAAATGCTTTATATTAGAACCTGAGAAGCTGTAGAAACCACAATGTTAACTTTTTCTGTCTTTTTCTGCACTTCTATCAGGATGCCTCTTGGAGCATCCTTTGCAGGACCAGGAACTTCTCAAGTCTAAAAATCTTGCATCTTCAATTTAAATCCTCATCCTTATGCCACAGCAAGCCCACTTCATAGGGACTTTTAAATATTTCATTTCATTTCCCTGAGTGAATCTATCTCAGCTTCACTTTTGGCAGTTCTTACTTTCTGACCTCATGGTCAACTTCCTTGGCTGATCAAGCTGTCCAGAGAGATGACAAAACATCTATCACTTCCACTGGTGTGAGCCAGGGGAGGCATATGTTTTTGGAGCTGAAAAGCAGGGTTTGCTTCCCTACTATTTGGGTATGTGAGGGATTTACTGCATCTGTTTGCCAAACATGGATTTTTTAGCAGGATGTCTGAGTCAGAATTTTTTAAAATGGCTGGAACAACTCACTGCCTATGGAAGAAAATGGCCTAAATATCATCAACTACAGCTCAGCATCCTTGACTTGAGGCTTAGCTCCTGCATGCAGATTCTGAACTTTCCCTTATGAATCACCCCATTTCCACAGCTGCTTGAAGCTTTGACATCAAGTTGTATAAATCTCCTGCTAAAGTCCGTGATTTTCCCAGTGCTGGTAAATGAAGAACATTAATTACCTGAAATTGTCTCTGCTCCACTGAGGCACAGCATTTGCCTACAGCATAGCTGATCTTCCAGTAGGAAAGTGATTCCAGTAGATGCTTTCCTTTCCTCTTAATGTTATCCACGCTTCTTAAACCCCCCCATCTGCACCCCTCAGCATAAAACCCCCAAACTTTGAGATTAATCAGGATATAAATTGCACTCCTGGGAGAGAAAAATCTCTCAGTATCTTGAAAAAAAAATCCACCCTTGCTACTGTGCTGCAGTCCAGCTCCCAGGCTTCAACAGGCACGCAATGAACTAAGACCCAACAGATTGCCTACTTTTAAACTGAGACACAGCAATGCATCAAACATGCAAATCTGGGCTGGTGCTGCAGGTCCTCTCCAGGATATTTGCTCAAGGGAGCTGAGCAGCTGCCTGCCAGAGCCTTTGATAGTTTTAGCACAGAAAATCTATTATTCATACACACACACACACACACACACACTGAACCAAGGATTAATTTATCTTCAAAGTTGTGCAAGGAGATTTCAGTGCTATTCTAAAGAACAGAGGAATCACCAGCTGAAATAATTGGATATGATTGGGGTCAGCTTTTGAGAGGAGCAAAGTGTGATGTCTGGCAGGTGCCACCTCCCCCAGGATGACCATCTTTCTGAGAAGCCATTGATGAAAGCACACTGACTGTGCTCCAGTATCCCTGCAATGGAGTGAGATGCAGAGCTGCTCTCTCCTTCCAGCCCTCCATTTGTACCTCTCCTCCTGAGTTCCCTAAACATTTTGCATGTTTTCTCATGTACAACACCTTCAGGAGTACCTCAGTCTTCACACCAACACAACTGCAGTGTGTCCATCCAGACAAAGCTCAAAAGCAGAGTTTGTATCTGTAGATAATGAAGAGCTTTTCACACTCCATGTCTTTTCTATGTATCTCAATATTTTACACATCTGTTCATATTAGTCTTCTGTATTATTACCTCCACTTTACAAACAGACACCAGCAAAACAGAAGAAATTACAGAATCAGAGAATGGTTGAAGCTGAAAGGGACCTCTGGAAATCATCTGGTCCCACCCAGTATCTGAGGTAATTAAGTATTATTTGAAGTGTTTGGCTGAGGAGATGATTACATCCCTGTATCCTTAGTCACACTAAGATGAGGACTCTAAAGGGTTGCATAACACTCAATATTATGACAAGTGTCTTCTTAACTATGAATTATGAGAACAAACTAAGGTTGTTCCCATCATCCTGTCCCACAGCTCTCCAAGAAGTGTCCCTACTTTCTTATGCCCCAAAACTCTTGTTCTTCATCCTTTTTCCTCCAGCACGTGCAAGGTCCTGTACCTGGGTCAGGCACAAATACAGGCTGAGGGCAGAATGGCTGAAGAGCAGCCCTGAGGAAAAGAACCTGGGGGTGGTAGTAGATGATAAGCTCGACATGAGCCACCAGAGTGTGCTGGATCCCAGAGGGCCAACTGTGTCCAGGGCTGCATCAAAAGAAGTGTGGCCAGCAGGGGGAGAGAGAGGATTCTGCCCCTTTACTCTGCTCTGGTCAGACCCCACCTAGAATGCTGTGTCCACCTCTGGAGGCCTCAGCACAGGAAAGACATGGAGCCGTTGAAGAGGGTTCAGAGAAGGGCCACCAAGATGATCAAAGGGCTGCAGCTCCTCTGCTATGAAGCCAGCTTGAAAGAGTTGGGGCTGTTCAGCCTGGAGAAGAGAAAGCTCCAGGGACTCCTTATAGTGGCCTTCCAGTACCTGAAGGGGTTTCAGAAAAGCTAAGGAGTTGCTTTTCACCAGAGAGAGCAGTGATAGGAAAAGGGGTAATGATTTTAAACTGAAAGAGGAGAGATTTAGATTAGATGTAAGGAAGAAATTCTTCCCCATGAGGGTAGGAAGGCACTGGAACAGGTTGCCCAGGGAGGTTGTGGCTGCCCCATCCCTGGAGGTGTTCAAGGACAGGTTGGATGAGGCTTGTGCAGCCTGGTCTGGTGGGAGGTGTCCCTGTAGCAGGGAGGTTGGAACCTGATGATCTTGAAGGTCCCTTCCAACCCAAACCATTCTATGATTCTAATATTCTTATTTAGTCTGCTCCCCATCATAGAGCTTCCCATAGGCTCCTTTGCTGTCTTACCCTGCTCAAGTGGCGTATAAAGAGGGGGAAAATGTAAATGAGTTAGGAGAAAAGGGTGTGTGAGAAAGGGAGACTTGCAGTGCCACCTGAAAGGGCTTTTTCTTGGGACCGAGAAGGTGAAAGAGAAGGATGGTGGAGCAGAGCTCCCTTTTGGAAAGAACAATGCTCCATCTGAGCACTCTGAGCAGTTCAGCTGGTGACAGAGGAGCAAAACGGGCCAGAGCAACGAGATCAAACAGCTCATACTGCTGTTGTGCTGATCTAATCAAATATTTCTCTCAAATGATCAATGTTCACAACATGCTTCAGGGCTCAAGAAGTCACTTGTGTGCAGCACTTGAGGAGACTCTGGAACCCTTACAGCAAAATGAGAATAAATGAAATAAAAGCCTATGCAGGGTCCTCTAGCCTTAGGTCTTTCCTAAACAGGACAGATGAGGCTCTCATCTTTCTGTAAAAGCTTTTTGACATTCTGATGCATCCTTTTTAATTCATCAATAAAACCCTATTTATTTGATCATCTGAATTTCCCTGAAATCCTGATTTCCCCAGAGCTTCTTGCTAAGAGCATAAAACTAAAGGAAAAGGGGAAAAAAAAGGATAAAGCACAAGTTCTTTTCTCTTTAATGAGTTCATTTGCTGGCGTTCATCTCACAGATTTGCTATTAATGTTAAATTAGCTGGTTAAATTAGCTAATTATGTAAAATGTGTACAATACTCTCCATTTGGGACAACTGGCAGAGGAAGGGCTACTCAGATGAACTGGAGAAGAAACGACTTTTTAGACCAAATAAATTAAAGATACTGGAAATATTCAAATGAATTGGACAGTGGCTTCTGTCCAATACCCTGATGAATGAAAAAGCCACTGTGTTTTCAAGGGGGATGGATGAATATGCTATATATTTTCACATTTTTAACGTGCATAGTTACAGATTGTGTATATGTTTGCACTTAATTTGTACATGGAAGTAAACAGAAGAGTCTTTGTTAGTCTGGTGTCATGGGGCACCCAGGAATTCTGGATTCTCTTCCTGGCTCTGCCACCAAGCTCTTTCTGGGGCCAAAACCAGGGAAACTCATTGTACTGTTTTGTCCTTCTGCTGCTCCAGAATTATTTTCCATTTAGATTACCAGCTGCTCTGTTTAGGGAACAGCAGCTCAACATAGCACAGAGGTACTAAGATGCTGAAAAGGGTTCTTGTGAAT
>NW_009953316.1:1557399-1575313 GCF_000747805.2 Chaetura pelagica
ACAGCTGCTAACTATGATTAGCTTTGCAAGAAAGGTTATTCAAAGCTAAGTGATGCTTCCCTGCCTGCACAAGGTCATTTAGATAGCTGCATCTTACCCAGCAGCACGGACACCTGTGTCTTACCTAAATGCACTACTATCATACAAACAATTGTATATTGAATATATAAATTGAGTACTGTGTACAATTCTGGAGCCCTCAACTGTAGAATGACATGGAGCTATTGGAGTGAGTCCAGAGGAGGCCCCAGAGATGCTGGGAGGGCTGGAGCAGCTCTGCTCTGGAGACAGGCTGGGAGAGTTGGGGTGTTGAGCCTGGAGAAGAGAAGGTTCCAGGGAGACCTTAGAGCAGCTTCCAGTGCCTGAAGGGGCTCCAGGAAAGCTGAGGAGGGGCTTGGGACAAGGGCTTGTAGTGAGAACACAAGGGGTAATGGATTAAAACTGGAGGAGGGAAGATTTAGTTTAGACATTAAGAAGAAATTCTTTAGTGTGAGTGTGTTGAGGCACTGGAACAAGTTGCCCAGGGAAGCTGTGGCTGCCCCATCCCTGGAATTGTCCAAAGCCAGGCTGGATGGGGTTTGGAACAACCTGGTGTGGTGGGAGGTGTCCCTGCCCATGCAGGGGGTTTGAACTGGATGATTTTTAAGGTCCCTTGTAACCCAAACCATTCTATGATTCTATGACTGTTATCTTGTGGGCACCCACATATTTCACTGATGTCTTGCAGATTTTGAGTGGTTCAACTGAAGCTCCTATCTTCAAAAAAATGTGGACTGATATGAATATGATTGTGTATGGGAGAAATGGGTCTCCTAAAGCTAGAACAGTTCCCTTTGAAGTGGGTAAAAAGTATTGACAGAGAAGCAGAAAGGAGATTTGAGCTTAGGCAAGTGTAGCCAAATGCAATTCAATGTAATTCTTGGAGTTAACAGGCTGAGGTAAATGACTCACTGTGTCCCTCTGTGTCTTTTGCATTCAGGCATGATACAGAACTTTCTTTGACTGGCATTTGTTGACATTTTAGCATAAATTTACACTTTTTCAAATCTGTGAAAGCCAGCAAATCTCATTAAAAAACGATATTGATACACTCTTGTGCCACCTTGCTCAGGATGCAAATTCAATTTCTCCTTGTTGCCGAACCCTGTTGAGCAAACATATGTCATGGCCTTTGAATCTGAAACTGGCAGATGTCTAATTGACCTGCATAAATTTTCAACCAGAACGGGTCAATAGAAGGTCTTAGAATCCCCCACCAAATTGTAATCAAAACTAATGAGATTACCAAGTGAATGAAGAGATGAGTTATATGATGCAGAAAATTCTGGGGAGCTCTGCATCTAGACCCACAGGCAATTAATTCAAAAACAATTTTGTCTTCCTGGAGATCCAGAGAACTTTTCTGGCAGCGTGGCAGGGAATAGGTTGAAGCAGAGCCATTTAAGAAGTAGTCCAGGTGGACCCCATCCTAGCAAAAAGCAGGGAAGACTTCTCTCTCTAGAGGGAATGGTCCTAGTTAGAAGGAAGTTATTGGAGATACAGGTGTCATGAAACAAAGTTTAATCAAAGTCCTGAGCCAGAAAGCAAATAAACCCTGCATGACAGAAGTCCTTTAGCTGTCTGCACTTGGAGGTGAGCCAGAACCAGACATAACTTAAATGATGCCATCAGACTTCAGCTTCCTTTTGCAGCTACCTCCCAGCATGATGAAATGTGTCCTTCCAGCAGATGTTTGAATTCAGATGTACCTGAAATGTATATTAACATAGCATAAAGTCATAGAATGGTTTGGGTTGGAAGGCACCCTAAAGATCATCTAGTTCCAAGCCCCAGTGTGGGCAGGGACACCTTCCACTAGACCAGGGTGCTCCAAGCCCCATCCAACATGGCCTTGAACACTTCCAGGGAGGGAAGCAGCAGAGCACTGTCAAGTCTCAATATCAGAAGTGACAGGAAAACTTCCAATGTCACCATCCAAAGGAGGAACTGGATCCTGTTTATGAAATGGGAGGATGGGTGAAGGCAATATTTTCAGTTGCATCCTCAGGAATCAGACAAGGGAATGCTACCCAGTATCTGCCAAGTGCATTTAGTTTTCACACCCTTAGGTGCAACAAAAGCCCCTGTAGCAATCCTGGGAGAGTGCTGTGACCCACATCCCAGATCTTGGCAACTTGTGTTGGGCAGTAAAACTTTGTGGGTGACACAGGCCACTTGTGTCTTCATCAAAGGTGGATGATTGGCATTAATGAATCATCAGCTCTTCTAGAAAATGTTTGTAGCAACAGCCTGACACAGGAGTATAAGAAATTATGAGCTTGAGTGTGTGGACCTGGGGCACCACAGCATCTTTTCACCACCTCCCCCTACTTACACCCATCAGCTGTAGATACTTCAGCCAAGACCAACACTTCTCCTTGTTACAACAGCATCTAGTTGTGCCAGCACGATTGTGCAAAAAAACTGTACAATTCCAAACACATTTTCTACTTGCCATGAAGAGTTTATGGCTTCCAGAAACAGTTCAAGGGACAATTCCAAACATTTTTTGAAAGCCAATGCTCCTCTTGTCTGACCTCATACCTGACACCTTGGGTGTCTTTGCTGTGGCTGGTGGGGTCTATAGGAAGCAGTAACTGAGTTCAGCATGTTTTGCATAATTTTTATCTTATGAAAAAAATGAGTTTCCACTCAAAATTTCTTTCTGCAAACAGTATTTTTGTTTTTGAAATCAGGCTGAAAATCTAAAGGTGTAGTTATTATTTTTATTACTTTCAGTGCAGACATCAGTTATGGACAAAGTTCTGTTCATGCTAAATCTTAGGCACTGTGTAAATACACAATGAATGCATCAAACTGGTCATAACTAAGGAACTTGAACCTCTGAAGCATTTATTGTTTGGGTAGGTACTCTGAAGATGTAAGATTTCAGATTGAGGTTTCCATCATGTTTAAAATCATCCTGCTTTTGGACCTTCACCTTTCAAATAATTTATCCAAGCCACCATATTTTACTAGACAGGATGATTTCAGAGTGCATAGTGTTGAATGTTGCAGAGAGACATCATGAAAGACAGAAGCAAACATTAATTACACTTGGGTGTACATTCTTGTCACCATGATGGCCCTCAAGCACGTCCATCTGACTGTTTGACTGGACTTCACCAGTGGAACATGAGGTTTTCCCCCCAAAATTTACAGACTGGCTTGTGGTGAGAGGAGACAGGTTGTTCTCTTTCCTCTTTCAACAAAGACATGGAGGAACAATTTGTCAATCCAAGCCACTTATGGACCAGTGTAGGCATCACAGGTTCACAGCAAGAGATATGTCCAGTCCCAAAGAAGTAAATAATTCAGAGAAAAGTAAGTTAAGGGTAAAGAAACAACTACATCAGGCAATCAAAGTAGGTTCTTGTTTCAGAGCCCATAAGACACCAATACCCAAGTAAGGAAGAGGACCCAGGAGTCCTGCACTTTGAGGTAATGTGGGATGGATCCTGAAGATGTCCCAGGAAGCAGGGGATGACTGAGCCAGTATCTCAGCTGAATTCAGGGTACTCTGCATAAAGGGGGGGCTTTTGCCAAATTTCACCAGGTTGAAGTGAAGATAGAGTTGCCATTTCATCATTTTTTTTTCTGTTCCACTGTTTCATGATTTCAGCAAGCAAACACAACAAGAGGAAACGCCCTTTGAACCTGCTGGAAAAATTTGCATCAATTTTTGACCACAAAGCCTAAAAGCTGCTACGTGAGCTGAATGTGCCTTTGGGGAATTTAATCAGATCCTTTTTGTCATGGCTTCCAAAGCAGAGAAAAAAAATAATTGGGTGACTGACAGAAATCTGCCAGGTTTGAACAGGGAACCCAGGAGTTGGGAGAAGGCAAAGCATATAAATGTGGGTGTTTACTGTTTCCTGACTTAGTGCTGCATTATATGTGTCAATCTGACACAGTAACTCAGAATGCAGAGACAGTGTATTCAGATTTAGCAAAGCCCATTACATTTACAAAGGCTCAGGAGAGGTGTCCCAGCAAGACAATGATGTAATAACTACAAGAAAATGTATTTTCAAAAAGATAGGCCCTTAGCTAAACTGTATGCACCAGGGGATCTCTCTGCAGAAAGCTTCAGTTATTACTTTCTTAAAATCCTTATTACATTTCCAGCTCTATAAAAACTGAGTAATTACTGTCTTCAATTACCTCTTGGCGCCAACTCGATTAATGTCCTTTACACCGATTGCTTTTTGAACTGTTGGAGAGGAAAGATGATCTAGGTCAACTCTATAAATGGTCTTTTCAGTGTCTTGCACAGTTAAAAGTAGAGAGTGATGTTTTCAGGGAGGGCTCATCACTTGATTGCTCTGTGAAGGTGCAATGGATGGGCTATAGGGAGCCAGACTTTCAATATTGGAGTCCAGAATTTAGTTGATGCCAGTGGATCAGTCATTTGAGGTGGTTTGTTCTCTCTCTTTCCTTGCAAATACCCTTGCTCTAAACACCTGGGATCTATGCTAGAGAGATGGCACTAAGTGGGAGGATCAATGGTTGTCTCTACTGTCTTTAATAATTAAAGTTATTGAGCCATTATGTCTTGGATCAACAAACAGGGCTAACAGGTCAGTCATCCTCGCCTTGTAAATTGATTATTTTTCTACAGACAATATTAGGGTCAGAGGGCTTGACTGACCTGCTTTCCCAGGTCCTGGTGTAAACAACTGCTGATTGGGACCATCTGGCCACAATTTGGCTCAGGCCATTCATTATTTTCAGTAGGAAAATACTTTTCTCCTCGAGCAGAAGTGAGTTGTGTGGCAGTACTGAGCTTTCATCTCCCTTGAGCAGGACCCTGCACCATGGAAAGGGACAGCATGTAGGATTTGCTGCTGGTAGAGTTGTCCTCTACCTCAGGATCTGATGTTTCATTATAATTTTTTTAATTCTGTCTTCTGGACCAAGTCATTTTGGGACTTCTGTGCTGTGAATAGCTGGACAAATATTCTAGGAAAATTTGTCAGCCAGTTGTCTTCTGCTTCAGCATCCAATGCTGATTCTCATTCACTGAGGCAAACAGAAGAATTTCTTGAACTGTTGGGGGATGATCTGGAAGAGGATGGAAGGCAGGCAGGAGAGGACCACAGCCACTGGACCAGCCTTGAGGATGCTTCTAAATGACTCAAGCTCTGCTGTGAAATGCCACTCTGCAAATCAGCCTCCTGCCCCACAGAGCCCCATGCTTGGTCCTGTTGGCATTTGGCCAATTGCTGGGAGGAAAGCTGAGTCAGTCTCCTAAAACAGCAAAGCCCTCCTGGTGGGCTGCTGGCTCCTTCCCTCAGCACAGCAGGGGAAGTAGTTGAACCACCATCTCTAGAGGTACTCAAAAGATGTATAAATGTGGCACTGAGGGACATGGTTCAGTGATGGACTTTGTAGTTGTAGGTCTGTGGTTGGGCTTCATTATCTTAAAGGTCTTTTCCAACCAAATGGTACTATGATTCTGTGATCCAAGGATCTGTTCCAGAATTCAGGCTGAGGCTTTTCCCACCATCGCCGTCTTCCTTCTTCCTTGTAAAACCAGCCAAGCAATTCTCTTACCTTCCTGATCCAGGCTTTTTTGGCTGCCTATCTCTTGTCCAAAATTTTGCACACTGCTGGCTGCACACTGCAGCTCCAAAGCCCCTTGTGGGCCAGTTTATCCTCCGTAGCACAGCCACACATGGATGCCTCCAGCTAAGGACCCCATTGGTTTCTGCTAGCTGGTTCTTGGAGTCACCTGGGTCAAGTTCTTCAAAGCTGATCAAGATCTTCTTATGGTTGAACTCAATGACCTTGAAGGTCTTTTCCAACCTGAGTGATTCTGTGTAAAAGAAACCAAGCTTGTTTTAACCTATAGAGCCAAACACCACTGGCACTAATTGGAGGGGTATTGTGTGCTAAGCACTCCAGCTTATCTGCTGTGTCTCAGGCAGGATTTGCAACTTACACTGAGCATCCCATGGAGATACTGCCCTACTCTCTGTCCCCCCAGACAGCTATTTAAAGCTCTCACAGGCAGATCTACAGGGTCTACAGCCACTCCGTGACTGTAACATAAATGTTTCCATTATAATACAAACCTTGGAGACAGATTCCAAAAAACCTGTCTCCTCCACCCTCCTGTTTCCATGTGGCAGGAGGTTAGCCTGAAAAGAGTTTTGCAGTCCGTGAGGATTAATGTTGTTTGGTAATGCCCCATCCAGATACCAGTTGCCAAAATTCTTCTTTGCATAAAGGAGTTTCAAGCAGAAAGGGTCTGCAATCAGGTCCTCATGGCACAGCAAAACAATCCCCAGCAGAATATTATTCTATGCTTGGGTTTCATCCTATTAGAATTTCACCCATCTATATTTTGATAGTCAGGTCGTGGTGTTGAATTCAAAGCTCTCCTGTGCACTGGCAATGTTTTCATTCCTTCATCAGGCCCCCAGTAGCACTTTTCTCATCAAAGCTTTTTGCATCCCTCATTCTTACTCCTTTCATAAAACCAAACATCTCAGTTCTCAGAATCACAGAATTGTCATAGTTGGAAAGGACCTCTAAGATCACCAAGTCCAACCATCAACACAAAAACCCCCCCCACTCCACAACCTTGGCCACTAGAACATGTCCTGAAGTACCAAATCTACATGGCTTTTAAACACCACCAGGTCTCCCCTCATCCTCCTTTTCTTCAGATTAAACATCCCCAGGTCCCTCAGCCTCTCCTCATACGACATGTTCTCCAGCCCCTTCACAGGTTTGGTAGCTCCTCTGAACATGCTCCAGCATCTCAGTGTCCTTCCTGTAGTGAGGGGCCCAGAACTGAACACAATATTCAAGGTGCTGTTGCTGTTTGTGTGTGTAGTCCAGGTAGACACTTCTGAATTAGCTTGCAGTGAGTTATCTCAGCTGCTGGCAGCAGCCCAGCCCAGAGTATCTCAGTGTAAGTTACAGCCCTGAGCATTAAATCAGCTTCTTGTATGGATTTTGCAATTCGAAAAAGAACTTAAGCCTGGAACTGAAGAGAATGTCATCCCATCTCCTGAACCCTTATGGATTTCAGTGTGAGGCTGGATGTCCCCCAGGAAGTAAGGGCAGCCATGAGTGCTCTAAGCCTTGTGCTACCACAGGAGGTCACTTCTTCCTTTGACAGGGGTTCAGACAGAGATCAGACAACACTTAGATTCATCTAGGTGTGCATTGGATTGGTAGAATCATAGAATGGTTTGGGTTGGAAGGGACCTAAAAGATCATCTAGTCCCAACCCCTCTGCATGGGCAGAGACACCTCCCACTAGGCCAGGCTGCTCCAAGCCCCATCCAACCTGCCCTTCAACACTGCCAGGGATGGGGCAGCCACAGCTTCCCTGGGCAACCTGGGCCAGGGTCTCACCATTGGTAAAGGGTACCAACATCAGATTTTTTTAGGTCAGAAACAGAAAATCGTTTCATCATTTCATTCTAGGTTAGAACAAGGGCAGTGAAGAACTGTGCTGGGGTAAAGATGCTTCTGTGTTGTAAAATGAAAACGTTATATATCAGGGGGTAGTTAATGGTGAAAACATAGGCACTTCCAGAGCCTGCAGGGCTTTTTAAGAAGAGAATTTTTATGCTCCCACAGGCTCCATCCTCATGCCTGAAGTCACACAGGAAAACCATATGGAGGAGAGAACCTGACCTGTATTATCAGAGGCTTCAGGTGTGTGCTAGCTTCTCTGCCCCATTTATTATGCTGCTAGCCTGGTGATCCTGGGTGGCTCCAAACTGTTTTCTGCATTCATTGTTCTTTCTCAGCTCAGGGAGAGCTGAGCATTTGGGAGCAGCAAGGAAACACAGAGAAAGAGCCAAGCAAAGGAAAAAACCCTCTGGATTCTGTTTTTATTCTGCAGCATGTTGATTCATATTTCAAACTGTGGTGGGTATAAGATGCTCATAGATATTCTAGCCCCTTCTTACCTCCATGGCAGCAGGAGAGTGTTGTCATAAGGACTGAAGGCAGAAAGGACATATCTACCCCCATGGCTTTTTCTGCCATCACATCCCAGCGACTTCTGGACCTACTGAGCTAAACCCACTTCATACTAATGGTTTCTTACTGAAAAGGCAGCAGCAGTTTTCCAAAGGTTCCAAAATGTACTGAGCTTGTAATGACTGCAGCCAGTCACCAAAACTGCGACTGAGCAATCAAGATGTCCATAACCCAGAGCTACACACTTACTGCTTTTTCCCTTGGAAAAATGAAAGTGAGGGTGTGTTTTATCTTCTCTGGTTCCTTTTTAGCTAGGTGAGAAAAGCCCACAGCAAAGGTTGTTTGCTGTTCTGTGCTTTTTGATTCTTTTCTTATCATTTGCCTGAATCTATAGTGTAGGTTGGCTTGTGTGAACCCCTGTGTGACCTTGCCCAGGGTTGTGGTGGGGCCATCTTGCTACTAATAAGGAGAAATTCAGAAAAGCACATATCTAGCATGAATAGTTGTTATTGTAATGTTTCTCAGAAAGACATGCAGGTTCTGGACATGGAGATAAAACTCAGAGAGGTTCATAGCCATATCTGTCAAGTCACATGCATTGGTTATGAGAGGTAGAACGTTTGCCTCCTGCATCCTGCTTCTCCAAAGCCAAGTCTATATATCATGCAGTTGTATAACAAACTCCTCTTTTCTGTGAATATCTAGGAGACCAGGAAAGCTTAGTGCATGCTTGGGAAGTGACATACAGAATATGAAGACCCTGTAATGGGTTAACCATTAATTTAGCCTACAATGTTCTTCACATCACAGAGCCTCAGAGTACACAGTTCCGTGAAGGAACTGCCAGCGCAGGGACAGAAGAAGGTTGAGATGTCTGGAGACCTTCTGGCATAGTAAGATCAAGTAGCTGAAGGCTTGGGCAGGACAAATTAAAATAGAACACACAGGGCACAATTTTAGTGCAAAGGATGAACTTGTGTTGCAACAGGTCCTGATGGGACTGGGAGAGTAGCCCATCAGCAGGTCTTTCTGAGTGTAGGTTTCTGCAGGACTCTGGTTCATTAAGTCCTCTGGTCTAAGTTATGTGAGATGCTTGACAAAGGCATCACAGTGTTCACCTCTCACCTTAAGAGCAATGAAACCAATGTAAATCCCACAACTTACATTTCAGCCTTCACTGAGGTGTATTTTATTATCCTGCTTAATTATGCTACATGAATCGCCACTATAAGGTTAAAATGTGGCCTCTGCCCTGATGAGTTTATAATTGAAATAGATGAGACATATGAGTTTAAGAAGGAAAAGGATATAACACAGAAACCAGCTGCATGTTAGTTTGTAAATTTAAGTTTTGTCATTATAATTTTTAAAATATCAGTGGTGTTTAGTGGATCAGCAAAACGTAAAGATGAAGGCAGAGAGGACACAATGGAAAGGCAGGAGATGAACTGAGGAAGACTGGGGAATGGAGGGTAATGGTGAAGGGCTGTTGAAAGATAACACAAGGAGCAGCTGTATGGTCTTCAGCACCTGAATGACCTCCTGCAGCACTTGTGACAGCCATCTGTAAGTTTGTGACAGATACCTATTACTTGTGCTGACCTAATTTTTCACCAGATCCCTGGAGCTGGATACTCCTTGAAATGTTTTTCTTCTCTAAACCCACAAAAATCATAAGAAAAAAATTGTGGTTTATCATAGGACTTGTCTCCTGAAGGGGAATTGTTAAAAACCAATGCAAATTGCATGGATGCCATCTTTAAAGTTGAGATGATAAGACTTTTTAGTTAATTTTCTTGCATTATATTTCATTTTATAGATGTGCAGTAGATTGCACTTCATTTTCTTGCTAAGCATTTAGTATTACCTTACCAGACTTCACATGGGATTTGCAAAAGCTCTTCTGCATCATTTGGAATTTACTTAGTTACACCATCACCTCTAGGAACTTTTTGGGTGCACTGACAGTTTAAATTCCTGCAACATCATAAAGGTCTCCAAGAGACTCCATTGTCCTGGTGTTTCAAAGGCCACCTGGACCCTGTTTTGTAAGGTTATTACAATGAATTGGGTCTACACCACTGACATCTGTTAATTCCCTGTCAGGTCTTTTGATGGCTGTAAGATCATTGATGAGACAGTACAAATTGCAGTGATCTTCCATCCTAACATTTCTGTCTCAAACCCTGCACTAGTGGTGCTGGAGTTGTGGGGTTCATCTGCAAGTATCTGTCTTGCTGATTTTGTCCTTCTTGCTGACAATAACAGAAAAAAATTAAAGACATCCATCTTCAGCCTTATTCAGTGCCCAGACAATACAGCTGTACAATAAAGTTGATTTAAGTCTGTTCCTGTAGATTTGGTGCTTCAGTTGACTCTTTATCACAATGTTTTGAAAGCTGCAGTGCCTGTAGCAAACTAAGCAGCCTCACTCTTTGTCTACCTACAAACACTTCACACCACCAAGAACGTAGGAGTTACCATCACTGACATCTTGCAGATTGTTACTATTGACCAGTTTCCAATCTGAACTTTGAGGCTGCTGGATGGGTATGTCCAGCAATTTTAGATTTGTCCAGCCTGAGAGTCAAGCCAGTGACCACTTCTTCAGGACTCCTCTTGCCCACCCAACTGGAATAAATCCTAGGTGATGGGTGGTTATGTTTCTGAGTGAGGGGAAAGTCAAACCTTCTCCATCGCTTAAGCCATGGTTCTGACTCTGCATGTCACACTGTCCAAGGCCAGGGCAGGGGGAGGGACAGCAACAGTAGTCAGGATGGTAACATCAAAGGAGTTGGCTGGCACCATCACAGGCAACATGGAGCAAACATTGCCAAAAAAACATAGCAGCAACTCCTGATGCCTTGATGTTGTGCTATTACACTGCAGGAAGCCTCAGGGTGTTCTTGTAATAAAGAAACTCCTCAAAAGAAACAACTTCTCACTGATGTTTTGCCTTAGTGAAAATGCAGAACAAGAAGGTGTTGCTCAAAGAGAGGGGAGGCTCAGATGTCTAACTCTCAGGAGGGCATTGTGGAAACCCCTTTCAGAGGTGCCACTGACTGTAACGTCCCTCAGCGTGGCTGTCCTTCCCGTGCACTGAAGTGTAAACTGAGTATAGATCATTCCAGTTTATTCTCCTTGGCAGCAAAACTTGGAGATTGTAAGGTAAGTAGGGTTTGTTGTTGCATGCTTGATTTTAGTATCACTGGGTCACAGTTTCTCCTGTAAAATGGGGTTATGATGTTTGCCAGTGGTATATTTACTTTGTCAAAAGTGTTATAGAAGTGCAACAGCTGTCATATTATCCCTCTCTTATATGACTTGGTAGTAAATTAAATTTCAGGCCAAAAGGACTGTTCAGCTGCTCAAACTTATGCACCATTTTCTGCAAGGGAAGCCTTGAAATTGGATGTCTGATGTCTCATTTCAGAAGGATTGATACCTCTGCTGCTTTTCTTGAAAATACAAGAGTACGTTACTGCTACTGGGAGTTTCACTGACTTCAGTTCAAGTTTTTGTTGTTTCTCTTGCCTGAAGCTGCTAGTTACACAAACCAGAAAATATCCAAAGCTGTATTCAGTAGGATGAAACACTCCTGTGAGCAGCAGAATTTATAAAGTCTTAGGAATCTGAGACTTTCTTTACTATCCAGCCACCCCTTTTCCCCAAAACTTTAGGATCTTGCTTGGATATCACCTGTAGCAAGTACTGATGCCCAACAAACCCATAAGTCATTACATGGAGATTCATGGTCAGCTAGACCTGGAGAACTAAATTAGAAGCTTGTGGATGGGCTCTAAGAACTATCTACAGAAGGGCTGAAGGGGGAAAAAAAAAAGCATAATTAAACACAAGAGATTCAGGATGTGAGTGTTGCTTTTTATGTCTCTTACACACCATGGATTTTCCATGGTTCAAAATCAAGATAAGGCTTAATTATTTTAATTTCAACCAGCTAACATGCATCCTGCACCTGTTCACCTGGACATGATGAGGAGAGACAGGCTGAGGATTTGGAAGATATCTGAGGACAACTGAATGCCAGACACCCAATGGGAGGTTTGTCTTAGCCATGGCATGGAGGGCATCATTGCTAAGTCACAATTAGGCTTTCTAAGCCCAAGGTTTGGTGCACCTGCAGTATCAAACAATGGTGAAAAAACTGATATCCCTCCTAGATGTATTGTCACTGCCAGAAAAGTCTCTGTGTGAATAAAGTGCTCAAGTAAAAGTATAGTCACGCTTTGCTAAGAGGGCTATGGAGTGTGTTCCAGCTACTAGAAGGTTAATGAAGTTTCTGAGGGTCAAGCTTCACACAACTCAGTGACTGTGTTAAGGTGTAACTACATTAGGAAGCTGCTCTACCATCTTGCAGTTTCCTCTTTCCCAAGGAATGAGATCAATAAACAAAACAAGCCATGATAAAACATTATGCCATGGGATTAATTGTGGGGTTTCTCTGGAGCCCCCAACATAAGAAGGACACATTGCTCCTGGAGACAGTCCAGAGGAGGCCACGGAGATGAAGGGAGAGCTGGAGCAGCTCTGCTCTGGAGACAGGCTGGGAGAGTTGGGGGTGTTTGGCCTGGAGAAGAGAAGGCTCCAGGGAGAACTCATAGTGGCCTTCCAGTGCCTGAAAGAGAACAGGAAAGCTGGTGAGGGACTTTGGACAAGGGGACTTGTAGTGATAGGACAGGGGGGAATGGATTAAGAGTGGAAGAGGGGAGATTTCGATTAGACATTAGGAGGAAATTCTTTAGTATGAAGACCCTGGCCCAGGTTCCCCAGAGAAGCTGTGGCTGCCCCATCCCTGGCAGTGTTGAAGGGCAGGTTGGATGGGGCTTGGAGCAACCTGGTCTGGTGGGAGGTGTCCCTGCCCATGGCAGGGGAGTTGGGACTGGATGATCTTTAAGGTCCCTTCCAACCCAAACCATTCAATGATTCTGTGATTCTACTCATTTTTCTGACATGCATCATTGTGACCAGGTCTGAATCAGGTCACCAAGTACATGAACAGACTGTCTGGTTCAGTTTCACCTCTCTGTATTGTTACAGATTCCACATCTGTAAAAGCACCATTCCCTTTGTGAAGATAAGTAAAACAAAGGGGAAAAAAATAAACCCAAATAATCTGGTTTTTGAATGGTTTACAGAAGGACAACAGCTCATCTTCTTTCACAGTGCTATACCTGCCTTTGAAGAGAAACACCTCACGTTCCTGCTCTGCTTTCCTTCAGGGATTGCATTTCTATAGATCTTGTGGCTTTGACATTGGAAAACAGGCACTACTTTTCCACTCAGCTTAATCTTAGTTACTAGTTTTTCTGCAGCAGCCGAACACAGCGCGACAGGGAAATGTCAGGAGGCAAAAACCAATAAGGCTGCATTTGAATCATATCTCTTCCTCGGTTCCCAGCATTAAGCCAGGCAACTTCTCCTGCCCCATGGGTTGCTTGCTACTTATTCACAAGCTGAGACAGAAAGAATGGATGGCAGCTACGTGCTGGGAAGAGATAGTGGTTGTTGTCATGCAGGAAATCCAAGAAACCAACATTATAGCCTGAGCTAGTGGTGAATAGCAATAACAAGGTCATCCAGATGAGTGACTAACCATAGGGCCAAATCCAGATCCTTCTCTCTAAATTGGGGAGATGTGGATTTAATTGGTGGGCTGGTGAATAAGGAATTGGCTGGATGGTCTCATCCAGAGGGTAGTGGTCAATAGCTTGATGTCCAAGTGGAGACCAGCTACAAGTGGTGACCCTCAGGGTTCCATACTGGAACTGTTTTAATATCTTCATCAACAATATAGACAGTGGGATCAAGTGCACCCTCAGCAAGTTTGCAGATGACACCAAACTGACTGCTGTGGTCAATAGGCCAGAGGGTTGGGATGCCATCCAGAAGGACCTGCACAAGCTGGAGAAATGGGGTCATGTGAACCTTGTGAGGTGCAACAATTCCAAGTGTAATGTCCTGCACCTGGGTAGGAGGAATCCTTGTTATCAATGCAAGCTGGGGGATGATGTGACAGAGCAGCCCTGCAGAAAGGGACCTGGGGGTACTGGTGGATGGTGAGTGGGACATGATCAAACTATGTGCACTCACAGCCCAGAGGGCCAACCATATCTTGAGCTGCATCAAAAGAAGAGTGGTCAGCAGGTCAAAGGAGTTGATCCTGCCCCTCTATTCTGTGAGAACCCCACCTGGTGCACTGTGTCCAATTCTGGAGTCCCTCAACAGAAGAGGGACATGGACCCATTGGAGAAAGTCCAGAGAAGGGCCACAAAAATTATTAGAGGTGTCACAGTTTGACTGGTGCTGGAGCACCTTTCCTACAAAGACAGGCTGAGAGAGTTGGGGTTGTTCAGCCTGGAGAGAAGAAGGCCTTAGAAGGACCTCAGAGCACCTTCTAGTACCTGAAGGTACTTCAGAAAAGCTGGAGAAGGACTTTTTGCAAGGGCATATAGTGATAGGGCAAGGGGCAATGGCCTTGACTGGATCAGGGTGGATTAGACATTAGAAAGAAGTTCTTTACAATGAGGGTGCTGAAACACTGTCACTGGTGTGGAGAGAGCTGGTGGAGGCCCCATCCCTGGGGACATTCAAGGTCAGGTTGGATGGAGCTCTAAGCAACCTGATCTAGTTAAAAAGCTCCATGTACACTGCAGGGGGGCTGGAGTAGATGACCTTGAAAGGTCCCTTCCAACCCCACACATTCTAGGATTCTGATGTTTTAGCAGACTTTCATTCAGTTCCTATTGATAAAAGCTTGATAAAGCTTCATAAGGAAAGCAGAATTGAGTCTATTGCAAGACGTGGGGGCCTGGGACCTGATTCTTTGACTATGGACCAAATTCAGGGTAATGCAGATGATGTCAGGGTGACAGGCTCTGTAAAAAAGAGCTAATATCTTTTATTCAACTGGGTGATATATATTCCAGCTGGATTATGCTCACTTTATACAAGCAAAATGCTCCTTCAGTCTTAGATGGAAACTCTGGCCTTCCCTTTGCTCCCATTTACACTGCTGCAAGTCAAAGGTAATTTCATTATAACTAATATAAACACATTACAGACAAGGCAATTACACCTGTAAGATATTGGTGTGAGCTGAACCCTTTTCTCTGACATTTCTACTAATGTTTGAAATGAAATAACCAAGTGAAATGTGGTATTTTTAAAAATGTTAAACCTGTGGATGAGGCACCTGTGTGTAAGACAGCACTAGGCATTGATAAATCTGTTAGATTTAAGGATTCATAAGTAACACTTTGAAAATACCACGGGATAAATTGTGGAAAGAGATTGCAGGTAAAACTCTCTCAGGAAAAGGGGAAAGCAAACTCTTAGTATCAAACAAGTCATGTGGGGAAAGGAGGTTTTTTTTGCCAGTGGAGGTTGTAAAGGCTTCCCAAAGGGAATAAGTCATATTTGCAAAAGAACTGCTCTGTCTGTGCTTCTTGAAGCTTGTTTTTGGCATAGCTCTGCCCCTGCCTGGTCCCTCAGGTAAATGACCCGGTGGATGAGAAAGATCAGAGTATGTGATCACCTCCACATAATTACAGAATGACTGAGGCTGGAACATACCTCTGAGATCAAGTCCAGCCTATGACCTGACACCACCACATCAGCCAGACCAGGGCACCAAGTGCCACATCCAGCCTGTCCTTGAACATCTCCAGGGATGGTGCCTCCACCACTTCTCTGGGCAGCCCATCCCAAGGTCTGAGCACCCTTTCCATGAGGAAGTGCTTCCTGATATCCAACCTAAGCCTCCCCTGGAGCAGCTTCAGGCCAGGCCCTCTTTCCTTTCCCTACTAAAAATGGGGGGGTGGAGTGAAACCATCTGTGCTTCCCAGTTCCTTCTTTACTCAGCCCCTCTAATATTTACAGACAAATTGTGACAGTGATTAATTCATCATCAAGAAAAAAACTTGGTCAGTTTGGACTTGGATTTTGTTTGAGGAGTCAAGGAACCACCCATTTTACTAGGTGCACCTCTTGGTAGTAAAATGCTATGTGAAAGAAGTGTGAAAAGGAAAAGCACATTTCAGTCCCCTGATTTCCAATCCATCATTTTTCAGATTGAGAACTTTTCTTGCAAGCTTTGTAATGGGAAAATGCTGTTCTCATAACCCTTTATCCTCCTTGTATCATATATTATTAGTGAAGAAAGACCCCACTGTTGATGTGCTGCATCAGCCCACACTGTGTTGATTTTTAGTTTAAAGAAAACATAAATTCACACCTATAGCTCTGCTTGGGTTGAGACTGAAGAGAAAGGTCTTGTGAATGAACCAAGGCAGTGGTTTAGCAATTAGAGCCCAGGATTGAAAGTCAGCAAGGTTACAGTTCTGGGGGAGATTTGCTGCTGTTTGTCCTGATGAAGTTCCTCCTAAATGAGGTGATTATTGTAGCTGTCAGGAATGAAAAGGCAGGATACATTGATTTCATCCCCACTGCAATCTCCAGGACATGCTGGTAAAGAGCAGTTGATGTGAATGGCCAATTAACAAAAAAACAATATTGGCAAGTCTGCAGTTTGAGAAAAAACTCCCTCCAGCCTGTGCATAAAGTTCCTGCCATTCAAATCACCATCCTTGAGCAAAGACATGAGCAAAACTGCCCAGAAAATCAACAAAGAACAACTTTTTTGATATAGCTGAACAGCAAACTGTAGAGCTGAGAGCCTGTGTGCAGAGGGGAAACGGAGCCGAACAGCTATATGGAACACACTTCAAGTGCTCATCCTACCTGGAGATAAAAATCACTTTACTTTGGAGTAATTATTCTGTTCTGAAAACACATTGGTTATTCAGGAATAAAGTGTCCTTTATTTCAGAATTAAAGTGCCCATGTTCTTCTTCTGCTAATGATAATAGATGTTGTCACGGATAATAAATAGAGATTCTTCCACAGTAGCTGCTGTGGAAATCTTCCACTTGTAAATAAGCCTTAGGAATACCATCCTTCCAATTACCTTGCGTTTCAAGCACACTACATATAAATGGATGCTGTTAACTTACCTACAGATTCCAGCAATTTTCATGCAATTAAAATTGCTAACGTGCAGCTTCGGGCTGAAGAAACAACTCCAGAATAGCAGCTGGGAGCAGTGTCTTAGACATGATGGAGTGAACCCAGTTCGGAAAACACAGAGCAGCTGTTAGTAGCTGACTTTTACTGCATCACTAAGGAATTCCTGCCTCTGCAATAAGAAACCTGGGTCTTGTGTGGTGCTTTTAACACCAGCTCTCACAGGACTTGACCGTAGAGGCATCGTTACCTCTCAATCTGCAAGTGGGGAAAGCAAGACTGTGGTTGTAAGGTGACTTCTATGTTGCCCAGCGAGCCAGTGAAGAGAAACCTTTTGTTTCCTCACCCTGAACACCGACACATAAACCTTTCCTTTCCTAAAAGGGACCCTGTGGGTTGAAGCAGGTGCACGGTGACGCTCCAGCAACCTCTCAGAACTCGCAGCTCTCGTAACTGAGACCTCCTTGTGCCCAGAATCCGCCCCAGGCTGAGGCAGGCAGCTCGTCTTTAGCACAAGCAGGACACGTCACCTTCAGGAGTCGCCGCGTTTTCCATTTTAAACCCTACAAACATTTAAACCCAGCCCAGGCCGGACTGCAGGCGCTGCGAGGCCACAACCCCAGGTTCTGCTCCTGCTGCACTTTCTGCAGCTTCCAGAACGAGTGACGACTTCTGGGCAACGCCTGCTGGATAAATTCTCGGCCCGTTGATCAATTTCAGCCGCATTACTGAAGAAACAGACGGCACCGTCGACCTTATTTCTGCCAGTTCCAGGCTCAGGCCGCAGCCATGAAAACTACACCTCCCAGGGAGCCGGGCGGCTCCGCCTCACAGCGACTTGATGCCTCACGCCCCGCCCTCCTCGTCTTCTATTGGCTCACAGGCC
>NW_009953316.1:1575337-1602291 GCF_000747805.2 Chaetura pelagica
GAGCAGAGGGCGGGGGGGGGAGGCGCGGGGCCGCTACCGCAGCACCATGAGCAAGAGCAAGGACCCCTCGGGGCTGCTCATCTCGGTCATCAGGTAGGGCCGGCCCGGCCTCGCTCCGCTGCCTCCCGTCCGTCCCTCCCTCCTGGGCCCTGCCTGGGCCTCTGGGCTGTGTGTGGGCCCTGCAGTGCTCTAGGGGGTCTGTGTGGGCCGGGCTTGGAGAGCCAGGGGGTCTGTCCAGGGTCCCCACAACCGCGGGGAGGCCTCAGTGTTGGGGGAGGCCTTCTGAGGGGTGTCCTGCTGTTCTCCTGCCCGTGCCTGGCTCACCCTCTGCTGTTCCCCTCACTTTGCTGTGTCCTGGGGCTGGTAAAGCCCTGCAGTCAGCCCTGGCTTAATGTCATACTGGGGGGGTGTCAAGGAACCATCTTATTGCTGTAGTTGCCCCTCATGTTGTTCTGTAGTTGATCCTTATCTACAAACACAGCAGCCCCCAGTAAAACAAGGCTGGTTGGAAAAGCTGTGGGACGAGGAAGTCCCTTGTGAAGGCTCTGTCCTGTCTTAGGATGCAATAGGAGGAGACTTGCTGCTGCTTCTGGGTCTTATCTGTCTTCCTGGGGGCAAAAAGAAAGCGGTTCCATTTAGTTATGCTTGCACTGTAGGTTTTTGTCTAACCTTATTCATGAAAGCTCCTTTGCTGTGCTAGAGGGTGGTTCTGTGATGTATTTAGAGCCAAGCAAGGACCTGAGTTCTTTTTTGCTGGTTTGCCTCTGTGCCTTTCTCTACTGCTTGTGAGTTTCTTCTGCGTTGTTTATAACCAGTGGGTTGGCAGCTGATTTCTCACACTGAAGCTTTTAAATGTTGGCCTTCTGTAAGCCCCCTAAAGTCGGTGTGGGCAGGAAATGGTCATAGGAGTATGTTATTGTGAGTTATAATGAACTTCCAAACTTTTGTTCCTACTTCAATGTCTTTGTCAGAAACTAAAGTAATTCTGTTATTTCAGAACAGTTGTTATAGTGATAGTTCTGTGTCTAGGACATGTTCTGATTTAAAAATCCTCTATGAATGTATAGTAAGTTTCCTTTTTTCCTTCTGTAATTTCCAGGAGTATTTAAGGACTTCCTTTTGTTTTGTGTATTTTAAGAAATTTGAACTTATTTAATTTATAACTTGACTTACAAGAGTGAGTTATCTCCAAATAAGAAATTATGTTTATCTAACAATACTTGGCTTGAAGGCACTGATACCTCAGTTAGTTTAGGTCCAGTGTTATGCCGCAACATTGATGGTAGCAACTTGATGAAATCAAAATTATTTGGTAGAACAACCTGATTACTAAACATCCAGAATGGAATTAGGAATTGGTTTTTGGAGATTCTCTGCAGAGCTTGAAGTGTCATGTTGAGCCAGACCATGAAAACCTGAAAGCAGAACGTAATGCAAAGGAAGAGAAAAGTGGTGTATTTATAATATTCCTGTTTCTTTGGGTTAGTCAAGTAGACAAAGCAAATGACATGGAAAGGAACTGAAATCACCTTCTTCTGTATTTTGTTTTTGTGTAGTAACTTGGGTGAGAATGAACTTGCCAAGTGACAGGTCAAATTTCTTGCTGTTTTCTAAGGTCATAAAACACCATTGCAAACCAATTTAGACTTGGGTGGGTTAAATGTATATTTCTTATAACTTAACTTGAGAAAAATATTATAAATCTTGGCAGGAGGTTATTGGCTTGAAATGCAGCAAAGTTGTCTTTTCTTGATAGCTTTATTTCCAAAACATTTCTGTTTAGAGTCTTCTGCCAATCCTTGTGGCTTTACACTTGCATTTCCCTGTTTATTTGGAAAGCTGTTTATTTCTCTCTTGCTGCTGTGTGAATGGCCCATAAAAGGAGACAGTGTATGAAAAGTAGCAAAACTTGACTTCATTCTTGTCCTGTAAACAAACAAAACCAGGGGAGCTTCTTCAGATGTTAAGATATTTTACTTGGTTATAGCAAAGACAATTATGTCTGCCAAAAAAAAGGAACTTTGTTTAGCTCAGCAAAATCTATTTAGTGTGTTTGTCTATAAAGAGCTTTGAAATGTGAAGCTCAAGGACCTTTTATAAATATAAATTATTATATTAATGAAGGGATAATTTCTGGTATTTAGTCAAGCTCAGTAGCTCTCTTGTTGCAAGAGGCTGAATAATTTACTCTTGTCTGATGCTACATTTAGGGATTCTAGTACTTATTTCATTTGACTTCCCAGGATAAAATGTCTCTCTTTCAGGGAGAGTGTTTGGGGCTAGATCCTTGACAAAGTTAAATGTATGAGAGCAGCCCTAAAATCAAGTGAGAAATGGGCTTTCATAGGTCCTGAGCCTCTGGTCTAAAATCAAGGTGCTGCTGCTTCAGGGAAGTTAACTACATAAATGTCAGTGTAGTGGTGTGATCAGTGTGATCATCAGTGTTTGTTGTTATCTTGAGATAGTTTGGAAATTTTGGGTGGTCTCTAGTCTCTGAGTGCAGAAAACTGAGATGAAGGAAGACCCAACAGGAAAGCCTGTCCCAGCTTTAATCTCCTTTCTGTTTCTGCAAAGTATCAGTTTTTCTGGGTCTGCTGGGGAATACGTTTGTTCTTGGGAGTTGTTTCCTGTAGGAGGATTTGAGTATTCAGGGATTTCATTTTGATTTTCCAGTTTTTGCAAAGTTTAGAGATTAAAGGCAGCCTCAAGTGTGGATTTCCTTGGAAGCTGTTGCTTCCTGAGCAGAAGGAGACATGGTGTTTGGTCGAGTACAAAACTGGAAATGAAACCCTGGTGTTTGAGCTGAAGCAGGATCTCCTGGGTGATGATGACCCAGCTGGAGATGCAGGGTTCAGAGGGGTGATTTCAGGCTCCCAAGGTACATGGTGCTGGTGGGTGGTATCTGTGCTGTCCCAAATCCCCAACTCAAGCAGTCTTGCCACGTCCCCATCACAAACTACCCAACTCAGCTTTCCTTTTGGGATCCTGGTGGTATCATCTTGGTTCCAAAAGGTGTCATTACCTATGAACTGCAGTTCAGATTGTTGACCATCATAAAACCTGTCCTGCAGCCAGGATGTTTAATAACATTAAGCTCCTGTTGTGTTTCCTGACCAGTATCACAGGAGTGTGAGGGTACCAGCCCTCCTGGGATTTTCAACAACTGTGTTTGGTGGGTGGAGCAGTGCCTGGTGCCTTGTCTATCCTGCCTGCAGGAACACTGTCAGGAGTGAACCCTGTGCAGCACTGCTTCAGGGCAGGCTGATCCATTCAAAAAGAGCCAGAAGCTTCCAGGAGAGCTGAGTTCTGAGGTAGTTTAATCATACCCCCAGCAGTGCTGTTGGGTTACACTGAGTTCCTGGGCACAGTTTCCCTTCTTGTTTGTCCTAAAGGAGAAATAAAGGGTTTGGAGGGTAGGAATGTTCATAACAACAAATCCTGTGGATGTAAAGTGTGTTTGGTTAAGCTTAATGAATGTTTGCAAAGTCTGCTATTAAAATCCCCATCTTTGTTGTGGCTCAGGGGAGCCCTTCATCTCCCTCTGCCTCTAAAGGGCTATGACAGTATCTTCAAATTTACACATGTCTTCCCTTTGGTGAGAAGAAATTCATGTTATTTGCTACATGAAGACATATTCTATTCTGGAAGTTACAGGAGCTATTGGAAATCAGGGCTTTACAGCTTCTGTCCCCATCCTTCTGCTGGACAGTCAAAAGTGCAGTGCTTGCACTCATGCCTCAGCACACCCCCTGTAAAAACATGGTATTTCATTCACATATGAGAAGGATCCTTCAAGCTCCCTAAAGAAAAGGCACCTTTTAAGGTCAAAATGTTGTTACTGGAGCTTTTGTTGAAGTCTGATGCTGATCACCTGGGCTTTGGCAATGTCTTTTTAAACAATAGTGCAGAGAATGGAGAAAATTTTGCTCATCTGCTGGGGTATCTTTATCTTTCAGAGGACAAACACATGTATGTATATTGATTTTTCTTAACCTTTTGTTTTGTTGGTAGCTACTTGAAGCAGCTTTTTGTCCTCTGAAACAAGCAAGTTGGCTTTTAGCAAATGCTGGGGTTTTTTTTGAGAGAGATCCTGACAGATTTTTAATTGGTGAATGTATCTGCCTTTTGTTAGATGTTTTTCTTTCAAATTTAAGGTTGCTATTTTTTTTTCTAAGGACTTTAATAGCTGCTTTAATTGGGAGAAAACAAAGTAGCTGTGGCTCCTTAAGACCTTATTGGAGTCTTAGTGCTAAGCTTTCACACAAGCAAACACAAACGACAGATGTCAAGGAGAACTAAAAGTGAAGCAAGACATAATGCATTTTCTACTTTCATGTCTGCAGAAATTGAGCTTACAAGCAAAAAAAGCCTTGACCATATTTTATTTTTCACGAGTGGAATTCTTTGTAATGCTTTTTTTTGGCCATTATTTTCATTACATTTATGGGGAACTTTGTTAAATGGATTCTTACTAATGACCTGGCATTAGGTCTTCTCATTCTGTCTAAAGCAATAGAGCAGATATCCCAGTTTGTGATGTGGAGTGAGAAAGACAGATGTGAAACTGTTGCCCTTGCTGTTACATGTGGGAAATAGCTGCTACAAGAAATAAAGCAGAGTTATTCTGATCTGTATGTACTGTAATGGTCTCTTAAGCCCACTGTTATTGCTAATGATGTTTTCCAGTGTTATAAAACTAGCAGTTCTTCTTCAAGACAAGTAGCTCAGCAATTCATTGAGAATAAATTCTATATGGCAGAATAGAGTTTGAAACTATAAATATACCTGAAAATGATGTTGAGGCTCTTGTATACAATGTATGCATACTGGGGAAGTGCTGGGTTGTAGCTTGCTAGAGGTGCTTGGTTACATTGAATAGCAAGAGTAGGTGAGGGGGGAGGGGAGGTATGAGAATGCACAGGGCCAGAGGTGGAAGGACATGGGTAACCATGCCTTGATAAAACCTCAAGGTCCTTTATTTTTTAGCTCTTCTTTTCCCATTAGACAAAGCAGTGTGCAGAGCTGGAGTTTAGCTTGCCCTTAAACTAGGACATGGAAATGGTTTTGTTAATGACATATTACAAGTGCTAGGGTTTCAGTTCTTTTGAAGGCTTTCCCTTCAAATCCTGGGGTCATTTCTGGGTCCCTCTTGAAATTGAAGGACTGGGGTGTTTCCAGAAAAGGGCAATGGAGCTGGGGAAGTGTGTGGAGCACAAATCTGCTGAGGAGCAGCTGAGGGAGCTGGGGATGTTCAGCCTGAAGAAGAGGAGCCTGAGGGAAGACCTTGCTCTACAACTGCCTGAGAGGGGGTTGAAGCTGGAGGGGGGTGTCAGTCTCTTCTTCCAATGAACAAGCAATGAAACAAGAGGAAACAGCCTCAAGTTGTACCAGGGGAGGTTTAGATTGGGTACTGAGAACAATTTCTAATGGAAGGGATCATGAGGCACTGGCACAGGCTGCCCAGGGCTGTGGTGGAATCCCCATCCCTGGAGGAATTTAAAAGCTATGTATGTGTGGTGCTGAGGGTCATGGTTTAGTGGTGCCATTGGCAGTCCTGGGTAATGGTTCGATTTGATGATCTTAAAGGTCTTTTCCAATCAGAACAATTTTATGGTTCTATGACATGGCCTCCAACACCCTTTCATTCCAGTCCAGTACTGAAACATTCAGGTTAACAATGACATTTCCAAAGCATCTTGCTGATTCATACTGGGCTGCTCTTCTGATGAGGTGTGATAATCATGATGGGTTCATAACACAGAGGCTCCCTAAGTAATCTTCATCTTTTAGTCATCCAGGTGGCAGGTTGGAGTAGCATTGTCCAGCCTCTGCTTTTGCAGATTTAAAATATTAATCCTTAGTATTTGTCAGTTTTCCTGGGAATGTGATAATTTATGTAATAGCTGTGTTGGCTTTTTGGGTCTGAAGTTAAGTACACAAAGAAGAAGACATTTGGTACCTGCTGTCTCCTGGATAGGTTTTCACACAGTGAAGTGGTAACTGAGTCACTCAGCTTGTGCCTGGCATCTTATGGGTCTGTCTGCATCCCTTGTCCAAGATGAAAAGTGTTTTGCCTGTGTGCAGGTTTTTCTTTTTCCTCTTGATTTACTGCTGTTGGAGACATCTAAAGGAGTGTGATGACTTCTGTTGCATTCATCATCTTAAATGAGTGCAGTCTGGTCTTTGCTAACTTCACTAACTATACCTGCATTGTTTTTTTCCATGTGGTGTATTTTGATTTAGGGTTGATTCATTGAGCAAAATCAAGAATTCCCTGTTAATTTAGATGGCAGTAGGCTGCTCAGCCTTTTCACTGCAGCTACCATGGATACTTCTGCAAGTCCTCAATGATGAAAAGATCATCATCTTCTGTTGAAAATGCTCTAACCAACTGTGTAAGTGACATGAAAGATTAATGGAATGTAAGTAAAGGAGGAAAATGTTTTACAATGCTCTGTTTACTCTGCGTGTTTAACAGCATTTTGAGGAGACTTGGTTCTGCTGTTCTGTGTAGTGAAGGAGTTATTTCTTTGTTTGCACAATGGAGAACTAGTTGCCTGGAGCTGGGTACCCTGTATTCCCCTTGATGAGGATGGAGTGTGCTGGCCTCCAGATTTAATTTCTTTTTTTAAAGGGAAGAGCCTTTAATCTTGTAGTCAGTTCACAGTGATGCTCCATTTCCCATCCCTGTTAACCTGTACGGTGCAGTTTTTGACCACCTTCTTTTAAGGATATCACTGTCTCCATGCAGGGAATAGTTTTGATACTGAGTGTTTTGATTCAGTTTTTCAACCCAGAATTTAACTGGAACTATCAAGTAACCTAGGAAAACAATGAGAAAACATTGAACCTGTTGCTGTTGAGCTGAATTGTTAAATAACTGTTGGATTTTTTTTCTTCTTGCTGCCTTTGTTTTATAAGGAGCCAACTTTTTACAGTGGTTTCAAAGAGACTGCAGAGGTTTCCAAACTTGTATTATCAGATGATAAGTTTTGAGGTTAAATAGTGCTGGAAGCTGTAGATCACCCCATTTGGGACTTGTCTTTGAGGGAAGAGTTTTCAATTATAAAATTGAAATAAGTCCATTTAGTTTAATGAACGTCTGGAAATATGTAGAGCGGTGTAGGCAGTGAGCTGAGGTGCAGTTTTTCTTGTCCCAAGGTGCTTTACAGAACTTTTTCATTGTGCCCTGTTGAAATGCAACTGCTTGTAAGGTCTCACAGGATGGCACAGCAGTCAGGAGGAAGGAAACCTGCTCAACTGCGCTAGACAGGCACTTTTCCTGTACAGGATTCATTTAAACCTATAAAAATAAGGCTTAGGGGAGAAAAACCCAAAAAACCCACAACCCTAATTTTCAGAAAGGACCAGATCTTGTTTCTTCTGAACTGTAGCTTGATTGACTGAGGAGCTTAAATTTTAGTGTGGTGTTTCTGGTAAATGTTTTCAAAATTCAAGTTTGGTCTAAGGTGTTGCTTGATGCTTTCAGTACAAGGCCCAGTCCTAGATTTTGTCAGGACCAGAGCCATTTGGTAACATTCTGTTTCCATCCACAAGTTTTTGAGGAGGAAAAGGTACTAACAAATGAGTTTATTTTATCACAGAGTGCTTTCTTTTGCAGAGCACTTATGTATCTTCATATCACAGAAACATAGAATGGTTTGGGTGGGAAGGAGCCTTCAAGATCATCCAGTCCCACCCCCCCGTATGGGCAGGGACACCTCCCACCAGACCTGGTTGCTCCAGGCACCATCCAACCTGCCCTTCAACACTTCCAGGGATGGGGCAGCCGTAGCTGCTCTGGGCAACCTAAGCTAGTGTCTTACCACCCTCACAGAAAAGGATTTCTTAAATCTAACCTAAATCTCCCCTCTTTGAGTTTGAAACAATTACCTCTTGTCCTCTCACCACTGCCCTTGTCAGAAGTCCCTCCCCAGCTTTCCTGCAGGGATCTTTGTTGCATAGTCAGCACTTGATTCTCCCAACAACCTGCACTTCAAACTCAGTGCTGCACTTCCTATTGTAACTGGCAACCTGGCAATGTCTGAGTAATGGATGACTGTTGCTTCTGTTGGGCAGCTGAGATGGGGACTCATGTTCTCTTGTCTCTTTGTTCTCTTTCTCTTGCATCCTGGCCCCTTATCTTCTATTCACCTGTTGTTGTTTTTTGTCTGTTAGATTTCCTGCCACAAAGAGCCTCTGTCTGTCTGAGCTGTGTCTCAGTGGGGCACTGTGTGGTTGGCCTGGGGATGTTAGTGACTATAAATGTCTAGTAATGGTCACAAAGGTTTAAACTGAAATGAGAAAGCAAATACTATAATTGCTGTGTGGCCACAGTCAATGACAAGAAGTGCCTTGAGAAGTAACTAGATTCTAATGGATTTCTTTTTACTCTGCTTCTGTTTGGTCTTTTTAATAGTGAAATCTCCTCAGCACATTGCATCTATTTCCTACAGAGAGGAGACTGGTCTTTTTAGACATTCACAGTGTTCTACTTTAATGGTTATTTGTTGCTTATAACAGCTGCTTTTTTTGTTTGACTTCACAAATCCTTTAGTCAAAAGTTGTCCCGTGTTGGCAAAGGCCTTGCTTTTATTTCTTTTTCTATATCTTACAGAGGCTTGTTTTATTCTGGTTTGTGTTTCAGTCCTTGATATGGTATAAAATGGAGAATAAATACATTTTTTATATACTTGCTATCTTAAGCTCTACTATTATTTTTTAAGATCAGTGATATAAGTATATATATGATACATTGTGAAATGTATTTGAGAGTTTTTGTCATATTGCTATGCAGTACCTGACCAGCACTCCCTAGTTGCAGACTTGAAAGATGAACAGTAAGAATTATTGTTGAGTTGTTATCCAAACTGTAAAACAAGGAAAACCTCATCCCATTTCTTCAAAAGGGCTGGATTATAGTGTAACACTTAAACTTTGGATTTTGCTCAAGGCTGCAGTGTGTACTGAAGGAGCTGCTTCTGCTGGTGTTGTTTTTCACTGGAGAAAAATTTATGACAGAAGTGAGTCCTCTAAGTTGGCTGCACTTGGAAATGTGGCCTTAACTTTCACCAAGAGTAGCTTCAAGCCAGGTTGTGTTGTGTGCAGTTGGTATCACAAGGTGCCTGTATTGTTGTAGTTCCAAAGACGTTTCAAAGCAGGGAACTGGGAGGCTCCCAAAGTCATGTGCTGCAGAGCAACGTACAAACAAGTGGTAGAAAGTTTACTCTTAAAATTGGAGCCTTAATTCCCCCAGTGATTCAGCACTTGGCTCAATTACACTTCACTAAAATATTAAGTTTCCTGATCACAGTAGAAATACTTAAATTTTATCAGCTTGCCTTTTTTATTGGTGTTTCCCACTTTTTAATGACTCTTTTCATTTGAATAAGTGACACTGAGTGAATCGCATGCTTAAAGAAACCTAATCCAGAAGTCAAAGGAGATTCTTCCTTCATTTCCAAGCTGCACCTGTATATCATGCAGTGCCCTCTCCTGCCTTTATCACAAACACATGAACATGTCTGCTGTGCCATGGGGGAGCAGAGAAAGACTCTACAGGGACATGCAGATGCTGACCACCTCCATCAGTGGTCAAAAGCAGCAGGGACTGAATGGTCCTCACCTGCTCAGTAAGCTCTTACCTCCTGGCAAGAATTGTCTAGTGTGTTGCAGGTCATAACTTAGCATTAATTTTCTAGAATGTGTATTTGCGTTTTGCACACGGGATCTCTTCTTTTGTTTAATAAAACCTCCACAGAAGCATAATGCCCACATACTGTTATTACAGTGTTCTTCCTGTGAAACAAATTCTCTAGCCAAGAAATAGATATTTAAGACTCTGTTCAGTATCCATAGCTTAGCAGTAATCACACTTAACAGGTTTGGCTGTAGGGTAGGTAAAATCGACAGGCAGTTACCCACCCAGCTTAGCTGGAGGCATCAGAGAAAGTGAGTTTGTAGAAATGAAACATTTATTATTCATTAACAGCTTTCTCTTAAAATTGACACTTAATCTAATTTTCTTGCCATTTTATTGGGCAGGTGGAAAGCTAACAGTGGGCTGGCAAAAGAGATTACTCAGCTGCTCTGGGAAACAGATTTGTGATAATACAAGTTGTGTGGGGAAATGTGAGGTTTCTCAGTGTACAGAAATCCTTGTTGAGTTTCAAATTGGATTCCTACTGAAGCTGTGATTTTGAGGTTGATGCCTGTAAATGCAGAGTCTTAAACGTTGTTAAACTTTCTTTCGACACAGTGCAAAATGTGGCAAGGGTGGGGAACAAAGGCAGGATTTGATAGAAAAAGCTATTATGGTGAAGGAAATGGAGTGGCAGGGCACTGGAAGAAGCAGGAGAGGTGTGCATCACACCCTGAATTCAGGTCCAGAGTAGCCTTCCAGTGCCTGAGAGGGCTCCAGGAAAGCTGGGGAGGAGCTTTGGGTAAGGGCTTATAGTGAGAGGACAAGATGTAGTGGATCAAAACTGGAAGAGGGGAGATTTAGGTTAGACAATAGGATGAAATTCTTTAGAGTGAGGGTGGTGAGACACTGGAACAGGTTGTGGATAAGTTGTGGCTGCCCCATCCCTGGCAGTGTTGAAGGGCAGGTTGGATGGGGCTTGGAGCAACCTGGAATGGTGGGAGGTGTTCTTGCCCATGGTAGGGGGGTTGGAACAAGATGGTCTTTAAGGTCCGTTCCAGCCCAAACCATTCTGAGAACTGCTCTTGTGGCTACTCTCAGTGTGCATTAAACTTGTTGATATGGGACCCCAGCAAAAATTTTGTCAGGCATTTCATTCACATCAAAGCTTACTTTGGAATAGTTTGTTGGTGTAGATAAGCTGTGCACGTTTGTGGGAACATGAGTGTTGCACAGAATAAAGATGAACCTGTGTGTGCTGTGCTTTCTGTGATGCTGGGAGCTGTTAAATCCTGTTTTGCGGCTGAAGTGCATTTGAAGTTCAAAAATAACATGCTAGGAAGGGAGGTGAATGACTTCATACTCATGCAACTGATCATCTCTGAAGATCATTTCTGTATTCCTGTAGCTGTCTGTTGTTCCTCATGATGTGTAGTACAATGCTGTTTGTTTTCTGCTGCTGTTGAACAGCTTAGTAAACATGTTCTTTCAGTTCCCAACAATGAATGAAATTATTAGTTTGTGAGGAAATCATGACTTGTTTTCTGTCCTTGTACATCATCTGCCTGTTTTTCCTGTGTTGAGTGCTGGAGAGTTTGCTCACCTTTCCTTCCTTTCCTTCCCAAATGCATTGTATTGTTGAAGGAAATTGACAGAGGTGATATCTGGTAGTCCTTGCAGTCCTGAGAATCAGGGATAGGACTATGAAAAACATCAGTTTGTCAAAACACACAGGAATGGCCAACACCAGGTCTGCAGTGTGAGAGTATCTTGTTACATAATGTGTGGAGTTTGGTGTTGCTGGGACCAGATTATTTGTATGAAGTTTTAGGGGAAAGTTTCTTTTATCCCTAATTAATGTGTTGCATTTTCAAAGCATCCTTTGTATGTGCTATGTTACATAGTAGCTAACATCTGTGACATTTTCTGCATTATAAAAATGAAACAGTATGACTTTCTCAAAGCTCCTTAGTGCTTTAGTGAGAAGCATTTTGTTTTGCAGCTCACAGGATAATGCTGAGGCTGAGAGCACTCAGGTGGCTTTTGCAGCTGCTGCGGAATGCCATGCTGAGACTCATAGAATCATTTAGGTTGGAAAAGACCTTTCAGATCATCAAGCCCAACCATTAACCCAGCACTGCTAAGGCCACCACTGAACCATATCCCTAAGCACCATGTCTGCATGTTTTTAAATCCTTCCATAGTTGGTGATTCCACTGCTGCCTTAGGCAGCCTGCACCAGGGCCTGACGATTCTTTCAGTGAAAAAATTGTGCCCAATATCCATCTCCCCTGCCACAGTCTGAGACTGTTTCCCCTGGTTCTATTGCTTCTTCCTTGGGAGAACAGACTGACCTCCCCTCACTCCAACCTCCTCTCAGGCAGTTGCAGAGAGAATGTCTCCTCTCAGCTTCCTCTTCTCCAGGCTGAACACTCCCAGGTCCCTCAGCTGCTGGTCCTGGGCAGACTTGTGCTGCAGAACCTTCCCCAGCTCCATTGCCCTTGTCTAGACACATTTCAGCCCCTCCATGTCCTTCTTGTCCTGACAGGCCCAGAGCTGACCTCAGGATTTGAGGTGTCTCCTTGCCAGTGTCCAGCACAGGCACAATCCCTGCCCTGCTCCTGCTGGCCACACTAGTGCTGACACAAGCCAGGATACTGGTGGCTTCTTGGCCACCTGGGCACAGGCTGGCTCATTACTGAGCTGGCTGTTAACCAACACCTCCAGGTCTTTTCCCTCTGGGCATTTTTCAGCCACTCTGCCCCAAGCCTGGAGCATTGCAGGGGGTTCATGTGACCCAAGTGCACAACCTGGCACTTGGCCTTGTTGAACTTCATGCTAATGGCCTTGGCCCATTGATCTGGCCTGTCCAGGTAAGCATCCACAAGTCAAAAATCTTGTCTCCCATTGCTTTGAATGATTCTTTAGGGTTTGATGACTACAGTCTGTTGAACTGCTGTAAAGCTACTAGTGAGGGTAGATATAAATGTACTTTTGGGCTATGGTTGTGTCAACATTCTGAGACACTTTGTTCCTTGGTGCTGAGGAAGGAGGACTACTCTGGAGCTGTGGAGTTCATTCAGTCTTCTGTAAAGTACAGCCTCTTACAGAAATGGTAGGGATTACAATTATATTTGATTGATGTGAATACCTTTTTTAGGTATTTACCTCTAAAAAGGAGATATTCTTGTCTTTGTGCAATGTACAAGCAGGCAGTTGAGGACTTTAGGCACCTTGTGCAATGACAGTGATTTGGGACTCCTGTAAGTCTTTTCACCTACTCACTGTGATCGTTATTTGAGTTGGATGCTTGAAAGCAGAGGACAAATGCTTGTGATCTACAGATGAAATTCTACTGCAATGAATAGTCTAATGGACTTTTCTTATTAATATAATTCCAGTTTAAATTTGCAGCTCTCAGAGGAAATAGCAAGGTTTGTGGTTTTTTCTTGTGTGAAATATGCTGTGCATCCTGTGACAAATAACATGTCAGGAATGTCTGTTAACTTTCTCCTGTCCTGCCTTGGGTGTGTGGAAGTGACTCCAGTGAATTAAGCCTTTCGCATTTGTTTAATCCGGATTTTTAACAATGTAAAATCAAAACTCAATGAGATTTGCCTCAACTAATTTCCATTTTACTGTAGCATAAAAATGTCTCTGAACAGAATAACATCCAGTTGAAATTTATTCTAATCCTATTGAGCTCCTGCTAATGAGTCAGACATCTGCAGCCATCCAGGTGCCAAGTAGAAATTATAGGTACCTTACAGGGGAGGTGGGATCTTATTTAGGGAAATGAAAATGAAAAAAAATGAGTGAACTGATCAGGGAATCCTCCTGGAGATCCCCACTGAGTTCAGAACTTGCATCTACTCTGTTTCTAAATTGATGTTCCTTCTGTTTATCATATGTTTTGGATACTTTTGTTTTTCAGGGAGTTCTAGAAAGCTAATGTGTATTTATTATTGTTTCATAATCCTGTCCTGTTTTGTAATTCCTCCTTCGAAGTTCCTTCTGCAAAGTTACTTTCCCAGACAATTTCTGATGCTTTGTATTTGGCAAACAGTGTGTTGACTTTTCTTCTTCCTTGCCACACATTTTAATAGAACTGAAACAAGCAGAGATGCCTTTGGGGTACTTTTCTGCAGTCTTAGCATGAACATATATAATCTCAAGAATATTAAGTATTCCTTGCTTTACTGCTTTTCTGTGCAGGGCAAGAAAAAGAAAGGGCTCCTGTACTGAGTGGCTTAGGTAGGAAATTCACATGTACAAAGCAATGTCATGTCACTGAATCTGAAACATTTTGTAGTTACAGATACTGCTACACTTCAAGGTTTTAACGTGGTTTCGAAAGAGGAAATACATGGTAATGAATTTTTGAACTAAAGAGAAGGTGGTGAGTTAGTTTTGGTTTAAGTGGGTAGAGTTAGGGCTTAGCTGATTGAGGGGAACATGAGCAGAAGAGTCTTGCTGGTGGCTGTAAGGAATTCTCAGTAATCATACTGCTTTTGAATATATTGTGGAAATTTACATATTACATACGCCCACAGTGGACAAAAATGTAAATTATGTGAGAAAATGTTTAATATGTTACTTTAAAAAAAATCCATACAATATATTCAGTTTAGCACATTTTTCTGATGTTTAGGCTTGAAATAGATGCAGTTCCTCTTATTTAAACATTTCTATTTGCATCCTTTGAGGAATGGGTTTGCTTTTCTAGAAGTGCTTTTTGGTTCTTCATTACCTGATCATAGGGTGGATCACACACCTACTTCTTTTCTGTTCTCCACTCATTAATCCAGACTCCAGTTATGACTGGAAATAAACAAGTTGTAAACCCAAAACATTATCTCTGAAACTTGCTGGTCTTTCAGTAAAATAAACAGAGATCTTTGCTGCTTTTCTTTATTTGAATCTTCAGTTGTGATTTAAACATACCCATAAAGAAATAATCTCCATGCATTTACAGCAAACTCATAGGAGTGGAGGGGAAAAAAACACCTGTTAGGCTTAAATTCCATTTGTTGTGTAGAATTATTTATCCTTTCTGGTGTAGTAAGAGGTCCCTTTAATGTTTTAAACTAGAGCAGACTAAAGAGCAGTAAATACATTTTCTAATGAAAATACGAGTGTGATATTGTGTTAATTGTTTCACAATATTTTGCCCAAATAAGTAATAAAAGCAAGTGAGTTTCCCAATACAGGTGTAAATTCTGGGAAGATTTCCCAGCCTGTGCATGAGACTGGGCCAGCTGGACATGACAGGTAACTGAGCCTGAGACTTGTATTTAGTTTGTCTTGCAGGTTTGGATCACAGGCTGGAAAAGCATGTAAGTGTCTCATTGGTGAGAGTGTCCCTGGGATGCACAAAGCAGTGTTTCAACTGAGTCCCTGACTTGCCTTCTCCCCACTTGGGCTGCCTGACAGCACAGTGGTTTCACCTCAAACAGTACAAGAATGGATCATCCTGGTCATGTCTTCTTGGATGTTTGGATTCTGAAATAGTCTGGCAGGCTGAAAGGAAGGCCTCATGTTGGCACTTGCTGTATGTACATGTGCAGGAGTCAAGTAACATCACCTTAGAATCATGAATCAGCTGTAGATAATGTCAGTTGCTGAAGCTTTTCAGAGGATAAAACCAAAGAAATGCTCCATTGAAGCTGGCTTAGTTGCTCTTACAGGGGCAATGGATGGAAAAGAGGCCAGCACTGCACACATCACTCCAGATGTGGGCACAATAAGGTTTTATACAGCAGCAGAGTCATGTCTTTGTCTTGCTCTCATTGTGTTGAATTCTGGGCTACTGATGAATATGAAGCTAAATTTGCAGAGAGCTGAAAGCGTAGAGAGAGGCTACATTGGCAACTACTACATGCTCAGTGTGTGTGCTGAGGTTCCTGAAGTCAAGCTGGAAGGACTGGACCTTCAAGACATCTATATTCCTGTTGCACTTCTTTTTACTCTAAGTTGGCAGTATTTTAATGCTACTACTGACTGTGTCATGTGTTTAAATGCTGAAATCTTGAGAGTTTAGACCAGACGAGGTGTGCAGTGCTCACCCAAATGGGCTGTGTTTTCCCCATCTAAAGCATCTTCATTTTGCTGAAGGTGGCAGCGAATGTGTATTGTATACGTAAGCAGAATCACAACTAAAACGGATACTGTTAATTAAATGTAAATATACCATTTCAGTAGGAATAAGCTTGTAGTATCTCACAGAGGCTTCTGATTTTCAGCTATAATAGCTTTGTCTTTCTTCTGATATGTTTTGTGGCTTCTAAGATACAGGTCCAGTTGTGACCTCTCAGGCTTCATAAGCATCTGTGTTTTGGCTGTGTGAGTTCTTAGCAGGTTTTAGTTTAAGATATTTTTCTTATAGAGGGTCAAGTTAAACTTGATTACAAGGACAGAACCAACTGGAGAGCACAATATGAATCTGCTTTAAAAATATGGATGTGACTGGAGGTTGTTAGAAAGCCTAAGTTGGGCAGGAACTTGCTGGAGCACTAGAACAGGCTTGCAACACCCTTTGAGATTAGTGATGTAGTCTTAGCCTTGGAGGAAGACCTTTACCCTTTATAAGAAACTACTGGCATTGCAGATGGATTCAAGGCAAAGCTTCAACAGCTTCAGCAAATCAAGAATTTTGAAATTGAATTTTGTTTAATTAAAACTCAACTTTCCTAGTCTGTAATACAGGCCAATTTTGTTCTGCTTCTACATTGTCTGTAGCAATCCAGGACTCTGTGCAATCCATAAGGCAGGTTAGAGAGAATCGATGTTTTCATTAACTACTGAGACAAGCAATATTGTTCAGCTTGAAACTCAAACAATATGTCAATTCCTAAAAAGGATATACATTCCTGTCTGGTGTAACCAGGCTGAAAAACCTTCTTCTAGCAAAAATAAAGTTCTTCACAAAGGAAGTGTATTCATCTGCAAGAGCTCTTAATGGAGGAGGATTTACTGCCAAGCACATTATTGCAAGTGGTTTCTATTCATCTGTTATAGCATGAAACTCAACTTCACTGCATCTCCCAAGTACTGTGTATTAATACTGTTGCATTAACTCTGTGCTTAGCTTTGTTTCCCAGCACATCTCTGTGCATTATGTAGCAGAGGTCACGTAAATACTGCTACCAGGAGTGTTTCAGCAGTACTTGGTGCCTGCAATGGCAGGTCGCTTGTTTGAGGAACCAGTGTGATATAATTCTCCAGGTGAGAAACAGAAACTGAGGCACAAGGATGTGGATCTGCCTGCTCAGCCCATTCCACTGAAATACAGGTATTTATACTAGGAGACTGTAGTAGCTCTGAGTTGTGTGTAGCTCATGCTCTAGTGCTGAAATGCAGTCTGCAATGGGAGGGTGCTATGAGCATGATATCAGAAGCTGTAACACAGGTTTCTTAATTCCAGGCTTATTTTTCTAACCCCCTAGTTCTTACTTTTCAGGTTCTTTTTGCATGATATTAAAGTGCTTTGCATAGAGTACAAATGAAGAAAAATATCTTTTGTGTGTGAAAACATGTTTTAAGGCACAACCAAGAATGTTTGGAAGGACAATATTCATGTAATAACATTAGAAAACATTCCTGTAGCTGCCATGAGGGATGAAACTTGAAATTCTACAAATACATTTGATGCATCAGAAGCAGCTATGCTGGCAGTGGAATGTAGAGGGAGGTCCTCATCTCCAAGTTTTCCTTGTGCTAGAGGAGAGGTGCACCTGCATCCCCTGGAAATTGTGTGGCTATTTGTATTTAGGAGCAGGGAGGACAGTGTGAGGGACCCACTCTGGTAGTCTGAGCCATAACAAAAGAGAGGATCTCTCCTCATTTCTATGTGGTATCTGTCACGGCCTTCTGCCACTACCATCTGAAAGTGAAAAGGAGTGTTAAAGCTGTGTAAAATAAAATAGATCTCTAGGGAACATTGTCTTCTCTTGGGGTGATGTAGGATCTATTTTGGCTGGAATTTCTCAGTCCTCGATGGGTGAGTAGGACAAGTGTGTGCGTGCTTCTGTTCTCCTCTTGTGCCATGTTCCATATGGTGGTAGATTTGCTTGCTCACTTAGGCTGTCTTTGCTGTTCATTCTGGGACTGTGATCCTCTGTGAAATGGCTTGGTTGTTTTCTTTTGAAAGATGGAGTCCTTGAGTAGGTGGTACAGCCTGTTGTTTTTCCTTTAAGGAAAGGATAGTCAACTGGAGGTTTTGGGTATGTTTCTGACTTTTTGAGAGGGAGCATCTCTTGTCTGGGTAAGTTCTTTGTTTATATTGATTTGAGAAGAGCTGCTGCACTTGAGTTCCTTCTGTTGTCCTAATAGTGCTGAAGAATTAAAAAAACCCTGTCAAGTACTAACACTTCTCATGCCCTGCTTGTTGTCACAGAAAATACTGTTAAATAATCCATAAGGACATAAGTTTCTCTCCTTTGTTATTTTTCAGTGATGTGCAAGCAGTTCTCACCTCACTTTTCCTGTAGAGGGCAAGCGACAGTTACTACAATAAAATTTACTGTTTTCTTCCTTTGACAGCAGGAGATGAGGTGGAGTTAATGGTTTTAGTGTGACTTTAACCAATCCAAAGTGAAGCCTTTATTGTAGCAGAGAGGGGCAGCACCATTCAGCAGGGGCTTTTTTGTCTCCTTTCAACTACTGGACCTTTTCCACACTAGTAGCTTTAGAAATCCAGCAAAACTTCAACTGTTCTAGTCTTCTACTATTTTTATACACTTTCAGTGCCTCAGTTCAGAAGCCTAAACTTCTATGATTTAAATGGAATAGTCTCCACGTGTTGAAGCTCTTCTGATTGTGTTTTGAAAGGCATCTCACTTTCACCAAGTGTATGCTTCAGATTTCTTTGAAAGTTGTGATTGCTTCATGATGTTCAAGTGTATGATCCAAAACAGTTTGTATGCAGTGATTTTTTTTTATATCTTTACTTTTGCTTATTTTCCCATCATAAATTTCTTAAGGTGGTTCAGAAATTGTGAGCAGAGTTACAGAATTCATCCCTGCTGGTTTTTAAGCTTGTGATGTACCAATGTTTAGGTCTTAACTACTGTAACTGATCTCATTGTGTATGTATTTTCAATGTCTATATTGATGATTTAAAACAAACCTGTACAGACAAGACAAGAGCTATCCTTTCAAGGATAAAGAAAGAAGAGAAAATTAAGATTATTCTCATGCAAAAATCAACTTTCAGTCCTGCCTACTGTAGGAGATAAGAATGTCTACTGGCTGTTGCTGTCTCTTGGGTCCAGGTCTGGTCTTGTGGCTCAGGTGGCAGGATGGGCCTCAAGAGAGGGTGTGGGTGATGGAGAGAGAAACAGGGAGATGATTGTATTGGTTCTTGAGTTAATTTCAGAGATTTGGAGAGACAGCAAGGAACTTTTGTCTCATGTACCAGTTTTGTTTAATTTTCAATTGTTTTGTTGAAGACAGGTTGGGGGTGTTGAGCCTGGAGAAGAGAAGGCTCCAGGGAGACCTTAGAGCAGCTTCCAGTGCCTGAAGGGGCTCCAGGAAAACTGGGGAGGGGCTTTTCACCAGAGAGGCCAGTGATAGGACAAGGGGTAATGGTTTTAAACAGAGAGGGGAGATTCAGGTCAGACATCAGGAAGAATTTCTTCACCATGAGGGTAGGAAGGCACTGGAACAGGTTGCCCGGGGAGGTTGTGGAAGCTCCTTCCTTGGAGGTGTTCAAGGACAGGTTGGATGGGGCTTGTGCAGCCTGGTCTGGTGGGAGGTGTCCCTGCTCATGGCAGGGAGGTTGGGACTGGATGATCTTTAAGGTCCCTTCCAACCTTCACTATTTGATCATTCTAATCTCAAACTTTACTGATTTAAAAAAAAATAAAAATCTTACTAGATGTTACTCAGAGGTCAAAATAAATGGCATGGGGTAATAAGGGGCCATGACAGTTCTTCACTGTACTGGTGTATGTTTGAAAAACGATTGCCTACTGGAAGGCACAGGTAGGCTTTTGAAGGATTTTTGTGTGCTTGTGGTATCCCTAGTGTACTTTTGGCAGGTGAGTAGTAACTGCAACACTCCTACCTAATAGTTGCACTGGGCCCTGAGTCTGAAGTAGAATTTCTTCTTTGTAAGTAATAAATCGGGATATATTTCATGTTTTATTAGGCCCATATGAATGACTCCCTGGAAATATGATGACTAATAGATAATGTTTCCTTTTCAAAAATCCAGTAGTGTAGTAAAAAAGCTTCAAAACATTTGAAAATGAGGAAGTAATAAACCACAGCATTTGTGTTTTTATTTTCTTGAAGTACCTGGTTCTCCACTGAACACCAGACAGACGTTTACCTGGAATGAACTTCACTCCTTTAAGTGTATAGACTAGTAAGAGAGACTGGCTTGCTGTAGGTGGTGCGTTTTCTAGGCGAAGGCTTCCTGTCCTTAGAGATAATTTCAAAATACCTCTGTATATTGGATAAAAACTGGAAAAGGGAACAACTAGACTAGAGTTAAGGAAGAAATTTTTTTTGCTGTGAGGGTGATGAGACCCTGGAACAGGTTGCTCAGAGAACCTGTGGCTGCCTCATCCCTGGAGGTGTTCAAAACCAGGTTGGATGGGGCTTGGAGCAACCTGGTCTGGTGGGAGGGAACTTAGAACCTGATGATTTTGAAGGTCCAAACCAGTCTATGACTGCGATTGTATTTTAGTCATGTTTTTGTCTCTAGGACTTTATCCACCAGTGATGATGTTGAGGACCGAGAGACTGAGAAAGGGCGCCTGGAAGAAGCTTATGAGAAGTGTGACCGGGACTTGGACCAGCTGATAGTGCAGCACTACACGGAGCTGACCACGGCCATCCGCACCTACCAGAGCATCACCGAGCGCATCACCAACTCGCGCAACAAGATCAAACAGGTCCAGTCATCTGAAGGGGCCACAGGAAAGCTGGAGAGGGACTGTTTGCAAGGAGTGAGAACACTTGGGGCAATAGTCTAGAGCGAGGTAGATTTAGTTTGGGTGTTAGGAAGAGGGTTCTGTGCAATGGAGGGTTGTAAGACAGTGGCACGGGTTTCCCAGAGAGGTGGCAGAGGCTCCATCCCTGGAGATGTTCAAGGTCAGACTTCATGAGACACTGAGCAACTGGATTCAATTAGAAAGGTCCCTGTGCACTGCAGGGGGTTGGACTAGGTAGCCTTTAAAGGTCCTTTCCAACCCCATACATTCTATGATTCTATTCTATTAAGTTGAGCTTTGCATATGTTGGTGTTTGCATCTGCTTAATAGTGTCTACTGAGTACAGACCTGTGCAGCCTGTCTTTTTATTGTCCTTTTATTGGTGTTGTAGTGCTGTAAGCTTCCATTTTATCCTTTTATTTCCCTCTTTTCCCAGTTTAGCATCATTCTGATATGAACTAAAAATTGAATTGAGAAAGCATTCTTACCTACTAATTCTGAACGATGCCTGATTTCCAAGTCACTCTGGCATAATTAGGAACAGACCATCCAGTTGTAAGAAAGAGGTTGCAGGCTGTGTTTTACTAGCAACATGTTTTCCATAGCATCTCCTGGTTGGTTGATTGCATAAGTAGTTGAAAAGCAAAATAAGAGGTGGATCAGAAGCTGAAAGCTTTGCAGTGCCCTCTGTTCATTTATTGTCTTGCCGTGTTGCTGTCAGAGTTTTGATGTCTTAAGGGCTGCTAAGCTAACACCTTTCCATCTAATCTGTTCATGTTTTGATATGTTGGCTTCCAACCACCTCCTAGATAGTCTGGATGATTCATTAGCTTGCTTTTCACTCACAACATGAATATTGCTGCTATATCCAAACTCAGTTTTGTTGTGTGAATGTACATGAACTTTGTGCCCCCCCCCTTGTATCTTTCTGTATTTTAAGTGCTCACACTTGGGCACGGTGCCAGTCAATAACTGGTGCTCTTTGTTGTGGACTTGTTCCATCTGTTATGTCCCTGCAATGATAGATGAGTTCATAGAATCATAGAATCCTAGGGGTTGGAAGGGCCCTCGAAAGATCATCTAGTCCAACCCCCCCTGCCAGAGCAGGGTCACCTAGAGAACATCACAAAATTTTTTCGGATATTCACCTTGAACTTCCTATGCTCCAATTTACACCCATTACCCCTTGTCCTATCACTGGTCATCACTGAGAAAAGCCTAACTCCATCTCCCTGACACTCACCCCTTACATATTTGTAAACATTGATGAGGTCACCCCTCAGTCTCCTTTTCTCCAAGCTAAAGAGACCCAGCTCCCTCAGCCTTTCCTCATAAGGGAGATGTTCCACTCCCTTAATCATCTTTGTAGCTCTGCGCTGGACTCTTTCAAGCAGTTCCCTGTCCTTCTTGAACTGAGGGGCCCAGAACTGGACACAATACTCCAGATGCGGCCTCACCAATGCAGAACAGAGGGGGAGGAGAACCTCTCTTGACCAACTAACCACACCCTTTCTAATGCACCCCAGGATGCCATTGGCCTTCTTGGCCACAAGGGCACATTGCTGGCTCATGGTCATCCTCCTGTCTACCAGGACCCCCAGGTCCCTTTCACCTACACTGCTCTCCAGCAGGTCAGCCCCCAACCTGCACTGGTACATGGTGAGTTCTTTGGGCTCCTCTTCTCTCTTTTACTCTGTGTAGTTTGCTATACCAAAACTTGGCAAACTAGGTACCAAATTTATTCTGTTTGGGTTTTTTTCCCTCCTGTGGAGGTTTGTTGCTAGAACCATTCACACCGGTGCTTTAGGAGCAGTAAGCTTTTACCCTTTTGGGGCTGTGTGCTGACCCTTCTGACTCTTCAAATTCATTTAGCATTTTCAAAGAAAATGAGACCATTCTAGTGCTTTCCAAGGGTAAGAGTTCATTCTACGATTTATGTACAAACCTCAGCACTTTGAAAGCAAAGATCAATTGTACTAAATTTGAAATCAACTGTACCCAGTGGCCTGTTTTCACACAGTATACTAAGCTTTGCAGAGGTCAAAACAAACACACAGGGTGTGACCTTTTGGTTCTGCCTTTAAGAATGTCTGTAAAGGTGAAGGACCTTTTGATATTTAAGTTTTCGTATTAGTTTTGGTCATTAGTATTGGAGTAGCTTTGACCTAATCTCATGGGAGGTCCCAGATCTGGTTTGCCATCAATCTCTATTACTTTCTCAGACTTTTGTTTTGATGTTACCCTCTTGTGGAAGGTGGATGATCACACAGGCCTTTACTTGCATTACAGATTGGAAGTGATAAGTAGTTCAGATCTCTGTGTATCTACCTTTGGTAATCAATTCTTGTAGGAATTCTTCTTGGGAAAAGTTTAGGTTTGATTCTGGCTTTAGAGGTGTTTATTACTGTAGAACTGAATTTTAAAGTAGAAACTATCTGGCCTACTGAGGGGAGGTTCTTTGTTAAGAACTTCCTTAAGAACCTTAAGGTTTATTCCTTCCCCTGTTCTCAAATATAGATAGGGTTGATCTTACTTCAAGACCAGGAGCAGTAATGTCTTGTGAGATTTTCTTCTAGCCCCTTGATTGTTTTACTGACCTAAAGTGGCTGTGTGAAACAGCAGTGATGGTGTGCTGGGTCAGAGAAACATTTTAAATTAAGGTATTGAACAGGGATTAAGTCTGAAATTAACTGTGTGCATTGTAGTTTGTCTCTGCTTTTGTTGCAAGTTATGGCAATCTAAGCTTGTCTCTTTTTGGTCTGTGTATGTGTCCCATGTTTTTGTTTTTTTTTAAACTGCCATTAGATGGACAAGGTAGGAGAAGGAGCAGCTGAACTGGGATTTCTGGAGTGCTTTGAAGGCTCATTATTTAAAAATAACTTGAAGGGCCTACTTCTGAGAGTCTCCATGTGTAATTCAGTCAGAGTTCAGCCTGAGAAAAGGTTGGAGCCTAAGTATTCATAACTTATCACAAAAACAAGAGCAGTGTGAAAGGAATGTGTGAACCTGTGTTGTTAATTGCTTCCACATTTTAATATGTATTATGGAAATGAATTATGCAAGAAAAAGTGAGGTTACACTGTCCTTACCAGAGGATATTGGGAGAACCTGAAAAGAGGGAGTGCAGGCTCATTGGAGCAGAAAAAATGGAGAAGAAAACACTGATTTCCTGAATGGGATAGAATGGTAGAGAATTTGCCACTTAGAGAGGATGGCATGAGGCTCAAAAACAAACTAAACGGCAAATCCTGAGGTGTTTTTCAAGGTGATGTAACAGCCTTGATAAATAATCCGAGTGCTGAGTTGGACTATATCTTAATTGCTGTTTGTTCCAATGAAACCTTATCACTTTTAAAAAAAAAAATTGTAGTGCTTGAGGTATTAGGAAAATGATTCTACTCTTAGTCAGGTTTCAAGAAAGGGACACCAAACTTGAAGGAAGAAGGGCACGTGCCAAAAGATTTAATAGGCAGATGGAAAATGTTTACAGCGGAAAAATTAGTAGTGGCTTATTTGCTTTCACTGAAAATTGGATTCTTGCTGGATGCCAAAAACACTGAATTGAGTTTTGGAAAATGTGCAGATAAGCCTAGGATCCTGGTTTTGTTCACCTAATGATACCTCAGCTAAATTTTCACTAGAGGTACAGAACTTTCATTTGACTATAAAAGCAGTTCCAGTTTCTATAGACTCGTATCTTCAGCCTAAGAATTTACCAGAAATTAAGGAATTTGGATTTGGTTATAGTCTTGCTATATTTTTTGAAGTCCTAATTAAGTCAATGTGGGAGAGGGCTGATCTGGTAGAAGTTACAGGCTTTAATTAAAAAGGTTTAATTAATCTGTTGACATGTTGCCTGTAGGTGAAGGAGAATCTGCTGTCGTGCAAGATGCTGCTGCACTGCAAGCGGGACGAGTTGCGCAAGCTGTGGATTGAAGGGATTGAGCACAAACATGTCTTGAATTTGCTGGATGAGATAGAGAACATCAAGCAGGTGCCTCAGAAGCTGGAGCAGTGCATGGCCAGCAAGCACTACCTCAACGCCACAGACATGCTGGTAAGATATGGTACCCCCTGCTGAGCCAGTGTCTACCAGAAACACACTGGTCAACTCTCTTGTGATTTGCAGACAGATCTGCTTTCTATCCTATTAATTTTTTTCCTGCTTAATTTCTTTTGTCCTTTGCTGATTTATTGTACTGGAAGTTCCATTTGCTTTTCTTTGGATCCTTTCTGACTGGATTGAAGGTCACAGTCTCCCATCCTGTTTGTTGAGCTCTTGTCTTTCAGAGGTGTCTTTGCCTGTTGACTTCTCCTGATCCTCCTGCTTTCTGGAACCATCTAGTTCTTTTCCCATTTGATCTGCACATAGTATTTCCTTCTGCTTTTGCAGCCTGGTGCTTTGTTTTAAAATTGATTTCCCAGACACCTGACTGTATCATCTAAAGTTTTTATACTTTATTATTTGTGTTTTTATGGAAGAACTATCCTGTTTCTTTTTTACTTCATCTCTCAGAACATACTCAAAACATAATCTAAGTCATTATTCCAAGGGGGTCTCTTTCACTATTTAGCTGTGTTTGACTCTCATTATCTTCCTCTAAATCTTTTACCAGGACCCCTAATTCGTTCTACTTATTTCCAGCTCTTTTTTAAATGTGTTTTTATTTTCTTCTTCCACCCAGACTGGATGGAGCCCTGGGCAACTGCCTCTTGGTGACCATGCTTGAGCAGGAGGGTGGATTAGGTGTTCTCCTGAGGTCCTTTCCAACTTTAAGATGTCGGTGATTCAAAAGTGAAGGCAGAAGAAGTATATCTGTTCATATTCCTCTTTGTGTTTGCTAGAGAATGCCTTCAGAGGCAATATTTTAATTGCCTTCTTTTGTTATTGTTTTTTTCAGCTTTCCTGCTCTTTGTATTTCTCTTATCTGTGCCTCTTTGTCTTTTTCATAACTCATTATAACAGGATGAGGAGCTGGAAATCTTACTGTTGTCACCTTTTATTCCTAGAGTCCAGACTTGAACTTTAATTTCCTTTTTTCTGTTTTATCATCTTTTACCTTAAATACAAATTCTTAAACTTTTCCTGTTCCCTCTGAAACATTTCCAACCATTTGATGTCAGCCTCCTAATCCCCTTCTCTGGTGTGTGTAACACTATCTGGATTTTGGTTGTTGCTGTCACATCTCCTTGTTTGATTTCACTCTGCTGTCACCTTCCCGTTGTCTTCTGTTGTTCGTGTTATTTTCACGCCACACCTGGTACAATCATATTTCTATAATCTGGTGAGTTTGTTCTTTTTTCATTTTTAAAACCATTTTCCAGGAACCCTTACCTTATTCTCCTTGGAGTCTCACTGTCTCTTCCATATGAACTATTGCCTTTTACAGTATTGTAAGGTTGGGATGGCAGTGATACCATTTCTGTTGTGTGATGTAGAATCACAGAATGGTGAAGGTTGGAAGGGACCTTAAAGATGATCAGGTTCCAACCTCCCTGCCATGGGCAGGGACACCTCCCACCAGACCAGGCTGCACAAGCCTCATCCAACTTGGCCTTGAACACCTTCAGGGATGGGACTTCCGCAACCTCCCTGGGCAACCTGTTCCAGTGCCTTCCTACCTTCATGGTGAAGAATTTCTAGTGTGGTTTTTATGATGCTTGATTGAGTGTTATGTAAAAACTATTAGAGTTCCTAAAGACAGATAGATCAGCAATGCAATGACTTGAGGCAGCACATGTAAGAAGAGTGCAGTCAGGTTTTGCCAATATTTTTGTTAGGTTTCTGATGTAGGGAATTGGAGTGTGGTGCCAGTGGGATATTTTCAATTAGGGAAGGTAAAAAGCAGATATAATTAAAGGGCATTTGATCTAGGAGGGAAAAAGAGTGTTCAGAGTGAACATGAGTATCAATTGAAATGTTAACCAGTTGGTGCTTTCTTTTATTAATGGACCTGCCAGTGTGCTTGCTTTTTGGTTTTGCTTTTTTAAACTAAATTTTCAGAAGGAAATAAGAGAACAATGATTCATTTCCTGTCTGGAATATAAGCTAGGAAATGCAAGAAGAAAACTAAGAATACTTAGGATGTATCATGTAATATGGTTTAAAAACAGTTTGCAATATATGTATTTGTCATATCTTAGTTGTGCACTGTGTCCCAGCTGCAGGTTTTTATCTGTGCACTTATATCCATGTGCACAGGCCTGTGGGTGTAGGTGAGGTTGCCCAAGGCTGAAATACAGCTAATACTGGACTTCACTCATTTCTGGACTTGAGTAGGATGCCATGCTCTTTATTTGTTGTTTTCCAGAATAGAGTGTATTTTCTAAGAAATCAAATGATAATGCTATAAAAAGCAGCTGTTAGATTTTAT